>NC_069506.1:261796376-262061376 GCF_027579735.1 Bombina bombina
GAAGGACAGACTGGAGTCAAGTGTAACTCAGAGGCAATGTACTTGGGGTGATGGGGAGATAGTGATGTCGCCGACAGTGATAGAGCAGTCAGAAATCAGAGAAGAGCTAGAGGGGGGGGGGATAAGAAGCAGTTCAGTCTTGGAAATGTTAATCTTTAGGTGGTGGGAGGCTATCCAGGAAGAAATGCCAGATAAGCAGTCACTGACATGAGAAAGGACAGAGGGAGAGAGAGCAGGGATGGAGAGGTAGATTGTAACTACAGGCTGTGCTAGTCATAATTTGCATACCTCTAGCACATTGCATATTTTATCAACTTTATGCCTGTCCATTATTTTAACAGTTAGTTTAAGCAGCTCAGGCCTATGTATCTGTCTTGTTATTTGTTTAATGGTTTTATTTCCCCACATGGATACCTCTGTCTTATCTCTGTAATTTTTTGATCTTTTGTTTTTTCTTGAATTTCCCCATTCCTTAAAAATGTATTGCAGGCCCATCATGACCCTAATATATCTCTCTCCCTCAGCTTGATTTTAAAATATATACTGCCTTAGAACTACAAGCAATACAGACTTTTACACTCAGCTGTTCATCTGCCCTCTGCTAACTAACAGGTAGCCTTCTGGAAGACAGTTTCCCTCCTACCCTACCCCTCGCCCCACCCACCCCAAGCTCATTTCCTCATTTATAGATAGTCTCCCACACAACTTTCATGCTCCTAAAATGACAGGTGCAAACACTGATCAGCACATCCTTCCATTCACTTACCCCTATAGAATACATACCCTCTCTACTTACAAGTAGCTATATATCACACATCAATATTATATACTTTTTATTTCTTTTTTAATGTTTATGTTTTACTATTTGTGTTTTATTTTCATTTAAACACCTCATACCACTAACATGAATCCAAATATGACCATACTGTTATTCGTGATAACCCTTTTCTCACTCCAATTTTGTTCACATCACTACCGCCATAAGCACACACCTCAAACTGGAAAACAAATTATCATACACCATGGCCTGCTCTGTTGTTGTAACTTATCTGCTGAGTGCTGGTGGAGAGTTATAAAAAAATAGTCCCCCCCCACCTCACAAAATTATAAAGTATCCCATTCACTTTATGGCCAAACAAAAAAAAAGGCCTCTCCTTTGTGCACTGTAATATGTAAAATATTGGGTATTCTTGGCATAGAAATGACAGAGCAAAAAGAGGAGGTGGCATTGTAATTTATGTTGACAATTCCATAAAGTACACCGCCCCTACAAAAATTCAGCTTTCCTGCCACCTTTGATTTCCTTTCTGGCAAAATTGAAATCCCATGCAGTAAATCAATCATTGTTGCAGGAATCTACCGCCTACCTAGCTCCCCTGTGCATTCCATTTCTGACATAGCCCATCTCCTTAGTGAAACCATAGCTCAAAACCCAAAAAGGGAAATTTTGGTCCTTTTAGATTTTAATATTGATTGGCTGAATCCTAAAAACAATAGTTCTTTGATCGCCGTTTAAGACTTTGCAGCTAACACAATTAATCTCCTCCCCAACTCGCATAAAGTTTAAAAGCCATAACCACACCCTACTTGATTGGATTCACTCCACTTCTCCTGACCGAATCCAGGAGGCAAGTGTTTTCCCTAACAGTTTCAGTGACCACTGCTTAGTGTACTGCGTGCGCACAATAAAGGCTACTAAATCCTCTCCGAAGGTTAAAATCACCAGGTCCTATAAAAAATTTAATCTTCAATCATTTCTAAATGACATCAAGAACCTCCCCTGGCACAGATTAAACCTAATCCCAGATTTAGACTCTGCAGTTGAATTCTTTCATTCTGAACTCCTACAAGTTTGGAATTTGCATGCCCCGCTGCGTAAGGTGAGAGTAAAAGGAGCACATATGAATTGGATCACAGCTGACCTCATTCAATTGTACCAGTTTCGGGACTCATTGTGATCAAAGTTCAAGCATATTGGCTCTATGAACGATCACTGTGTATATAGGCAATGGCGAAATATATGCACTAAACAAACAAAATTGGCCAAGGCCCAATATTTCTGTGAAAATCTGAACAATAACATGTCAAACCCTAGAAAGTTTTGGAAAGTCATAAATAACTTACACACTCCCCCAATCCACTCCCAACCCTCCACTGTCAAAATGGACAACCAAACCCTGCAACTTCCCTTAGAAGTAGCAAATGCCTTTAACAATTATTTTGTCAGATGCTCCACCACCCTGATTGACAAACTAATAAATGGCACACATCCTGAAACTACAAATGTGGATCAGGCCCTACTAAATCTGCAAAGACCTAATATAGAGAAGTTTCATTTTAGATCTATACCAATCAATGTCATTAAGAAACACCTTAATACTATAACAATTAAAAACCAGTCTGGACCTGATCAAATCCCAGCAATGCTGTTGAAGCTCAGTGCGCCGGCAATTGCTAAACCTGTCACAACCCTAATTAATGAATCCTTGGTCTCTGGATACATAACCAAACTTTGGAAGACTGCAAGAGTAGTGCCTATCTATAAAAGTGGTGAGTTAACCTTGGTTACTAACTATCGCCCAATATCATTGCTCCCAGTATTGTCGAAAATCTTAGAAAAATGCGTCCATATGCAACTATGTGAGTATTACCAACAATCTAACTATCTGACCCCTGATCAATGCCCTCCTAAAAGTTTGCAACGACATCCAAACTGGCATGGAACAAGGAGACCTAACTGGAGCAATTTTCCTTGATTTTGCAAAGGCCTGTGACACAGTGGACCACAACATACTACTGCTCAAACTAAAAAACTCAGGTATTGGTGATCGTCCGCTAACCTGGTTTCGATCATATGTATCAGATCGATCACAATATGTCTCCATTTCTGACAGCGACTCTCTCCCTCTCCCAGTCATATGTGATGTTCCCCAAGGTTCCATTCTCGCCCCCCTACTACTCACATTATTTATAAATGATCTGCCTAATGTCTGCAAATCCTTGAGTGTACACATGCATGCAAGCAAATCTGAGCTGAAGCAGCTTGAGGCAGTGCTCCAAGACCAGTTTACAGAGGTAGAAAAATGGATCTCAAAAAACAAACTCTTCCTAAACACTGACAAAACTGTCGCAATGACCTAAATGGTACCTAAATTACACAAACTACAAAATTCTCATCTATGCATCAAAACAAAATCAAATGGCACACTGACCACAGTCCACTCTTTCAAATACTTGGGTATGTTGTTAGACCCCAATCTATCTTTTGGCCTCCACATAGAAAAACTTGCATCTAAACTCTATCCAAAACTAGGTGCCCTGTACAGAAACAAATCCTGCCTCAGCCCTACAGTAAAGGAAAATATTGTACAGCAAATGCTGATGACAATTATGGATAATGGGGATGTAGTTTATGCACCTGCATCGCAAACTCACCTTAATAAACTTAATACATTGTATAACTCGTTCTGCCGCTTTGTGCTACAATGTAACTACAGGACCCAGCATTGTGAAATGCTAAAAGAACTAAACCTGCTGTCGCTGGAATCCAGACGCACCCTCTACCTTTCCAACCTTGTGTTTAAGAGCTTTTCTGGGAAGCTCCCACCCTACCTGAGAAGAACCTCCCGCACACTTTCAAACCTTCCCCAAGCCTAAAATCCTTTAAGAGATCCCTCTCTACATATCTCAAAACAAAATGCACCTCGAATGGTTTATTATATATTTCCTACCTGTTCTATGTTAAATTTTGCATACATTGTGTATTTATATTGTTTTTGTATTTTATTGTACCATATTGTTTAATGCAATGTTTTGTGGACCCAGGACATACTTGAAAATGAGAGAAATCTCAATGTATCCTTCCTGGTAAAATATTTTATAAATAATAATCTGAGTGCTATCAGCATAGAGGTAATATGTAAAGCCATAGCTGTTGATAAGTTTACCCAGTGAAGAAGTATAAATACTGTAGAGAAGAGTAGAGGACCCAGGGCAGAGCCTTGAGGTACTCCAACCGACAGAGGCATTGAAGAGGAGTCGCCAGCAAATGACACAGAAAATGACCTATTAGAGAGAAAAGAGTGGATCCAAGAGAGGGCAGTGTCACAGACACCAAGAGAACTTAGAGTCTGTAGGTGGAGGGGGTGGTCAATTGTGTCAAAGGCAGTTGAGAGGTCAAGTAAGATAAGTATAGAGTAGTAGCCATTACTTTTATGCGGAAAGGAGGTCATTAGTAACCTTGGTGAGGGCAGTCTCAGTAGAGTGTTGGGGACAGAAGCCCAATTGCTGGGGGTCAAGCAAGGAATTAGAGGATAGGAAGTGGTTTAAGCAGTCGTAGACTAGTTTTTAGGAGTTTTGAGGTTAGTGGAAGCAGTAAAATGGGGCGATAGTTTGCAGGAGAATTAGGGTTAAGAGATGTTTTTGAGGATGGACGTGGCCTTAGCATGTTTGAAAGAATATTGAAATGAACTAGTAGAAAGGGATAGGTTGAAGATGTGAGTAAAATCTGTAATGAGGGTGGAAGACAGAGAAGGTATTGGATGTGAAGGGGTAGGGTTGAGCGAGCAGATAGTGAGGGGTGAGGAAGATAGTAAGAAACCAACTTAATTCTCAGTGGCTGGGAGAAAGATGCAGAGAATGCTGTACTCTTTAAACCCTGTTATGCTTAAAATGTATCAAGAACAGCATTGCATTGGCATGAGAGGAATCTGTGTAGAAAATGGACATTAAAGAAAAATTTTTAGAAATGATTTATCTAATTTGCATATTTTTACCCAGAGTCCTATGATTCAGTGATAGTTTTGGTTTTCTGTGGAGAGATTTACAGATGGGCTATACCATTATTATGTGTGGTATTTTACTTTACACTTTATCTATCTATCTATCTATTATCTATCTATCAATCTATCTATCCATATAAGTTAGAAGACAGACAAACAAAATTGTGTATCTGTGTGTGTTTTTGTCTTGTGTGTGTATTCATAACATTGCAATAGTTCTAGTCTTTTAAAAATGATGCACATAAAGTTGCATTCCTCTTTCATACTGCTTTTAAACAAGAATATATCTTCAGGAAATATTGTTCCTTAATGAAAGCATAAATACCTTTAAATTAGGTCATCATGCTATCTAACTTCCCAATGATTTAGGAGTTACATAACATTTAATTATCCTGTCATTAAACATATTATTTTTCCATGTATAAGAAACCTAATGAGCCTTAAAGCCTTTTGCTGTTGCTATTGTGTTGGCTATAGTGTAATGCACATGATAGCATAAATCAAATAACATGTCTGATAAGGTACATAGTGCACTTCACTAAGAGATATAATGCTACAGTAATTGTTTCAAAGGCAACATTCAAAGCACAGCGAGAATTAGAATAAAATTCTTGAAGTAAACTTTTTGGATGACACCTTTGTATAGGTGAGAAACCAACTTCCTACAATAGCAAAGGTAAGTCTTTGTTTTTAGCTCTGCTACATTAATTCTACTGCAGAAGCATTTTCTTTTAAAAAAAAATCACAAGACCCTCCACCAACAAAACTACAGGCGTTGTCCTTACCAGCCAGGGGGCGATTAGTACAAAGTACAGAACTGATTCTGCAGCATTCATTTAAATTTAGATGTAATTGTTTTATTTATTTTTTCAAACATAATCCTTTTGTATGCAAAAAATATTTTACTGTGTTTTTTTAAAGGGACTTGAAACCCATTTTTTTTTCTTTCATTATTCAGATAGAGAATGCAATTTTTAAAAAGTTTCCGATTAACTTGCATTATCAAATTTACTTTGATCTCTTGTTATTCTTTGTTGAAGATATATCTAGATAGGTAGCGTGCACATATGTGGAGCACTACATAACAGGAAATAGTGTTGCAATTTTTTTAAGCAGGTTGAGCAAGCTATATTGCAATGCTTTTGAAGACATTAGCAGTCTCAAGTATGAATTTGAGTATATTTTTAAATTAGTGAACAATTTGGAGATTATTTTAATTTGCCATTTAAAATCAATCTTAAATTACTAGAAATGATGTTGTTTATTTAAATGACATTGAACACTTATTTAAATTTGTTAATCATGACGTGGTAGCTTAGAGGTAAAGTGAGTAATAAGATTAGAATTTGAAGGAAACAATTATTTTAAAATAATTAGAAGGGAGTTTGATTGTTATGACAAAATATAATTTCTTGAAAGACGTCTTTTAGCAGCCTGCATGGTAAATTCACTGATGTTTAGTGTGAATTGTACAGTTGTACTATTAATATGAGACTAAACCAGAATTAAAGGGACAGTCAAGTCCAAAAAAACTTTCATGATTTAAATAGGGAATGTAATTTCAAACAACTTTCCAATTTACTTTTATCACCAATTTTGCTTTGTTCTCTTGGTATTCTTAGTTAAAAGCTAATTCTAGGAGGTTCATATGCTAATTTCTTAGACCTTTAAGACTGCCTCTAATCTGAATGCATTTTTACCACTAGAGGGTATTAGGTCATGTGTTTCATATAAATAACATTGAGCTCATGCACGTGAAGTTACCCTGGAGTGAGCACTGATTGGCTAAAAAGCAAGTCTTTCAAAAGAACTGAAATAAGGGGGCAGTTTGTAGAGGCTTAGATACAAGGTACTCACATAGGTAAAAAGTATATTTATGTAACTGTGTTGGTTATGCAAAACTGGGGAATTAGTAATAAAGGGATTATCTTTATTTTTAAACAACAACAATTCTGGTGTTGACTGTCCCTTTAAACATTATTTCTTGCACATTTTTATTATTGTCAAACTAGGCAGAGGGCAGTCTATTTTTAAAAAAAAAAACTACAACCCCCAAAGCTAAAGTTACAAAAAATAAAAAATGTAAAATTCAAGAAAAAAATAAACAAAACTATCTGTTAAAAATTATAACCTTAAATTATAAGTTTTTAATTATTTAATTTGAGGAATTTTTACTCCATAATCTGACTTTTAATAGTTTCCTTTGGGTTAATGTTAAAGTGCATATATTTATATCTATATGTATGGAAATATATGTATATTTATGCAATATTATTTTATTTCATCCCAAGGTAGCAATTTGGCTACCTCCACAAAATGTAGCTATTTATATACACAGCTATTGTGACTCATTTAGGAATTATCAATTAAATTCTATTAATCCAGAAATATACACTTATACTTCATGACCATGCAAATTATAACTATATGAAGTCTGGCTTATTATTTAACTAAAAAGCGGTTTACAATATACAATTTATAACTATAGGATTAGATATTTCTATATTGGATTAATAGGTAAATTGACTAGGTTCTAGCCTTCATATGTACTCTTGTAAATATTGCATAAATACACATATAGATAAACAAATGATAGATAACCCAAATTTAATAAGGAATCTTAAAATACTGTTGGTTTCCAAATACACAATTCCAATTATCCTAGCTTGTGAAGGTATAATCTAGATTTTATTAAAGACACAGAGACAAAAATTATGCATTCTTTCTTTTACAACTCAAAATGCAGCATTTTTAAAGAAATAACAAAGCATCAGCAGATACAATAATATTAAAATAGAACAGAAAACAAAGAATAACAATAAGTAGATAGAGTGTGAGCTAACTTATAGCTGACTAATCAGTGTAGGAATAGTGACCATAAACTGACCAATATGCAGACAAACCTCCTCTTTCTTGTCTGATGCTCACGATGGAGGAATTGAAGAGAAAAACAGAAAGTCCAAACAGTCCCAAAATACATAACAATAAACATAAAAAGAGGAAACTGAAGACTTGACTTGAATACATCTTGGAAGTGAAGATCTTGCTTGCAGAATGAAGATTGGACCAAGGTCTACCAGAAGAAAGTCGATCCTCTTGGGTTGAAGGTAAGAATCCGGAGAGAAGAAAAGGATTCTGTTCAGTTGGAAACTGTTATAAACAATATTCATTAATAATATGTAACATTTAAATGGCGGGTAAAAACATATGAGGTGGGAAAATACTTGTCTCTGTGTCTTTAATAAAATCTAGATTATACCTTCACGAGCTAGGATAATCAGAATTATATTACAAGACCAGAGACTCCTATTTTGCAAGTTTAACCCCTTAATGACAGAGGACGTACCAGGTACGTCATAGGAAAATCTCCCCTTAATGACAATTGACGTACCTGGTACGTCCTCTGTTGTTTGAAGTGCTGGAAGCGATCTTGATCGCTTCCAGCAGCTTACAAGGTATTGTAGTGATGCCTCAACATTGAGCCATCACTGCAATCCCATATTTTACCCACCAATGCAGAGAGGGCCACTCTGTGGCCCTCTCTGCATCAGCAATTGCGGCTAATACATTTGTTGGTGGGTGGGAGCAAATCCCTTCTAATTGCGTTTCCTTTTTTTTTTTCTCACTTACTTCTAGCCCGATCGGCTCAAAAGTAGTACTCTCGGCGGTTTCGGCGGTTGCGGTGGCGGCGGGGCGGGGGGGTGCACTAGTGGATTTATCCTACAATGTGACATGATGGTGTCGAGGTAAACATAAGGGGGTTGAATGATAGCTCCACAAAATGACTTTTATGCGCACCGTGCAAATTTACTTAACCAGTGCTCTATTGGATGATGAATTATTAACCAGCTATCCAGATCCTCCCATTTATTCGGCTGTTAGCATCAGCTTTATTCCGCACATGTACATTGCAATCAGTTTGGTCACACTTACAAGAACACAATTTAATAAGGCAATCAATCAACACGTTAACAACCAGGGACTGGATGTATGGAGGAGAATTTGGCTGGATGTTAACTTGTCCCCTAGGTTTTAAAGATGCAGTTGTAGGAAGGGATCTCCATTGTCACGTAAGGGATCTGGGAGGGGGAGGGATGTAGGTTATTGAGGGGGGCCAGCTACACTACAGAAAACTAATGTTTTAAATAAAAAACTAAAAAAAAACTATTTTTGGGGGCAAATTGGGTACTGGCAGACAGCTGCCAGTACCCAAGATGGCGGCAAATAAGTAGGGGGGAGGGTTAGAGAGATGTATGGGGGGGATCAGGGAGGTTGTAAGGTAAGGGGGATCCATCACTGCAGACTGTATGAAGAAAATAATAAAAAAATAAAAAAATGCTTTTTATTTCAGTACTGGCAGACTTTCTGCCAGTACTTAAGATGGCGGGGACAATTGTGGGGTGGGGGAGGGAAGAGAGCTGTGTGAGGGGGGTCAGGGGGGATCAGGGGGTGGGA
The DNA here is from genome assembly GCF_027579735.1 of Bombina bombina. NCBI lineage: Eukaryota > Metazoa > Chordata > Amphibia > Anura > Bombinatoridae > Bombina > Bombina bombina. The sequence continues at coordinate 261,805,613 of NC_069506.1, forward strand.
TGTGTCAGATGGGAGGCTGATCTCTACACTAAAGCTAAAAATTAACCCTACAAGCTACCTAATTAACCCCTTAACTGCTGGGCATATTACAAGTGTGGTGCGCAGCAGCATTTAACGGCCTTATTATTACCAAAAAGCAACGCCAAAGCCATATATGTCTGCTATTTCTGAACAAAGGGAATCCTAGAGAAGCATTTGCAACCATTTGTGCCATAATTGCACAAGCTGTTTGTAAATAATTTCAGTGAGAAACCTAAAATTGTGAAAAATTTAACAGTTTTTTTTTATTTGATCGTATTTGGCGGGGAAATGGTGGCATGAAATATACTAAAATGGGCCTAGATCAATAATTTGGGTTGTCTACTACACTACAATAAAGCTAAAATTAAACCTAAAAGCTCCCTACAAGCTCCCTAATTAACCCCTTCACTGCTGGGCATAATACACGCGTGGTGTGCAGTGGCATTTAGCAGCCTTCTAATTACAAAAAAGCAACGCCAAAGCCATAAATGTCTGCTATTTCTGAACAAAGGGGATCCCAGAGAAGTATTTAACACCATTTATACCATAATTGCACAAGATGTTTGTAAATAAATTCAGCGAGAAACCTAAAGTTTGTGGAAAAATTTGTGAAAAAGTCAACAATTTTTTTTATTTGATCGCATTTGGCGGTGAAATGGTGGCATGAAATATACCAAAATGGGCCTAGATCAATACTTTGGGATGTCTACTAAAAAAAAATATATACATGTCAAGGGATATTCAGGGATTCCTGACAGATATCAGTGTTCCAATGCAACTAGCACTAATTTTGAAAAAAGGTGGTTTGGAAATAGCAAAGTGCTACTTGTACTTATTGCCCTATAACTTGCAAAAAAAGCAAATAACATGTAAATATTGGGTATTTCTAAACTCGGGACAAAATTTAGAAACTATTTAGAATGGGTGTTTTTTGGTGGTTGTAGATGTGTAACAGATTTTAGGGGTCAAAGTTAGAAAAAGTGTGTTTTTTTCAATTTTTTCCTCATATTTTATATTTTTTTATAGTAAATTATAAGATATGATGAAAATAATGGTATTTTTAGAAAGTCCATTTAATGGCGAGAAAAACGGTATATAATATGTGTAGGTACAGTAAATGAGTAAGAGGAAAATTACAGCTAAACACAAACACTGCAGAAATGTAAAAATAGCCATTGTCATTAAGGGTAAGAAAATTGAAAAATGGTCCGGTCATTAAGGGGTTAAAGAAATTAAGAAAATAAATTAAGTGAGGCATGTTGAATGGGTCTGAAATAAAATTATTTGAAAATAGAATCTGAGGACCAATCAGCAGCATTCAGAATTTGTTGAAGAGGAGCGGACTTCACAAAGGCCTTTGAAGCTGCAGAACCTCTGACTGAATGTGCTGAGAAAGAAATGTCAATCCCAGCTTCTTTCATAACCAATTTAACCCACCTGGCAATGGAGGTAAAAGTAATAGGAGAATGAGGAGGAACAAAGGAAATAAGAAGTTGGTTATCAGAAGGTTTTCTGAAGGACAAAGTTTTGGATTCATACATTTTTAAACATTCAATCACACATAAAGAAGGTTCGGAAGGAAGATAAGGATAGAAAATGGAAGTAAAAAGAGTCTTAGTTCTACGGGACATAAAAAAAGCTAACTCCTTCCAGAGAAAAGCGTTTAGCGTTCCAGTCCAAGGCTTTCACGTCAGAAACTCTACAGAAAGAAATTAAACAAAGAAGTGTAGCAAGTTTAGCAGAGAGTTGATTTAGAAACAGAGAAACATTATCAGGCCAAGATTTGAAAAGGGAAAATAATTAGATCCACATCCCAGAAAAATAAATATTTAGGAACAGGAGGGCGTTTTAACCTAATAGCTTTGATCAATCTACAAACTAAAGGTTGTTTGCCAATAGAAATATTATTAATTAAATTTTGCATAGCAGAAATGACAGAATGATGAATGTTAATAGATCTATAAGCTAGACCGGAATCAAAGAGAGGAGACAAATAATTAATGATATTACTTAAATATGAAGAAAAGGTATCCAAGTCTCTCCGCAAGGACCAGCTAGACTATTTAAACCAAGCGACAAAGTAGCATCTATGAGTACCTGGAGCCCAAGACTTTCGCATGGGAGTTTTAGCTCCATCCGAAAGGCCTTGGAGAGTCCAGGGTCCCCTTAGAACATGCCATGCCACTAGACGGAGAGAGCCTTGAAGAGCTAGATTGTGGAAATTGCCCTCTGGATCTGTGAGAAGATGAGGAATAAGGGGAAATGGGGAAAATTGCAACGTTGATGGACATCTCCAGAAGGGAGGGATACCACGTCTGAGCCGGCCATAGGGGGTCACTATCGTTAAAGATAAAAGATCCCTGCGAACAATTGAAATTGTTCTCGGGATCATTGAGAAAGGAGGAAACGCGTATACTCCCTGAAGAGGCCATGGATGAAGGAAAACATCTATAGCTGCTGCATCTGGATCTGGGCGCCAGCTGAAATAAGGATGAATTTAAAAATTGATGCTGGATGCAAAGAGATTCAAACAAAAAGAACCTCTGAGGGATTGAAGAGAGAGAAAAAGATTCCTGTCTAATTTCCAGTCGCTGGAATCCGTCAAAGGTCGAGAACCCCAATCTGCTGCAGAGTTTGATTGTCCTGGAATATATTCTGCCTTGACAGAGATTTTCCTGTCTAAACAAAGATGAATACAATCTTTGGTGATATTGGACAGATCTCTGGATTTGGTGCCTCTCAAACGATTGAAATACTGAACTGCAGAAATATTGTCCATACGCAGGAGAATTGAAACTGGAGAAGAAAGTTTGACAAAACTCTTGACTGCAAACGAGCCAGCCAATAATTCTAAACAATTGATGTGAAAACGTTTCTCTTCCAGAGTCCACATGCCACCTGTAATGGAGGGACCGCAATAAGCTCCCCAGCCTGAACGACTGGCGTTGGATTCCATGACAAAATCTGGAGTTTTGCTGAAGATAGCTCTCCCATTCCAAGCCTCCAAATGAGAAAACCACCAAGAAAGTTCCTCTTTGGCTTCTGGAGATAAAGAAATATGATGAGAATAAGAAAAACCTTTCCTCAAATGATGAATTTTCTATCTCTGGAGCTTGCGATAATGGAAAGGGACAGGGAATATAGCCTGAATAGAGGATGATAGTAAACCTACTATTCTGGCTAAAGTCCTAATAGGAACATAATCTTTGGATAAAGTTTTGGAAATTTCTTTCTTGATATTCTTCACTTTGTCTGAAGGAAAACTCAAGGTAGAGAGAACAGTATCTATCTGAAAACCTAAGAAAATCAGAGACCTGGTTGGAGAAAGGACCGATTTCTGTTTGTTGGCAATAAAACCTAGGGATTCTAATAAGGTTATGGTGGAAAACAAATGATTCTGAAGGGAGATACAATTCTGGTCCATGATTAAAATGTCGTCCAAATAAATTATTAGACGAATACCCCGAAGTCTTAACCAAGCCATCACAGGTTTGAGTAATTTGGTAAAAACCCAAGGGGCAGAGGACAGACCGAAAGGGAGGCAAGTGAAATTCCAAAATTGATCCTCCCAACCAAACGTTAAAAACTTCCAATAGTCTTGGGCAGTGGGAATGGATAAATAAGCATCTGCGAGATCTAGACTAACTAACCAAACGTTTTCTCTTAAACATTCTCTCAACAGATGAATATCTTCCACAAATGGTGGTATGCAACATAAGCATTTAGGGATTTTAGATTTATAACTGGTCTGAATTGATTATTTTTCTTTTTTTACCAGAAATAAGTTGCTTAAATAAATATTGTGAGGCTGAAGTACAGGGAGAATTGCTTGTTTGGAAAAAAGTATTGAAATTTTGTTTTGGACCAGAATTTTGTCTTGTTGAGAAAATTGGATAGGATGAGGAAGTTTTATTTGAAATGGAGGGGGAATAAACTTTTTGTGAATGCCTGTTACTGCTTGGAGAACCTAAGGGTCTGAAGTAATTGAAGACCAATTTTGAGTGAGTCTGCCACCAATTCTGTCTGGGGAAGAAAGAACAGGGGAAGGAAAGAAGGTTTTCACCTGGAGCAGGTCATGATCTTGCTCGGCTTTGGAAACCTCTTTGATTACATGGTCGGGCTTGTGATGGAAAAAAGGAAGAGGTTGAGGGTTCTTGAAAGTTTCTTTGGAACTGGTACTGGTTTTGATGATATTGGTTTTGATTTTGGGACTGGTAATATTGAGACCTTGATAAGTATGGATGGCGGCCGGGAAAGCGGCCTCTACCTTTCCCGGCCCTGTCAGAGAAATTCTGGTATGGATAAAAAAAATCTTAACACAAGTTTTTACTTTGTTTAAATTAGAGAAAGTATTCACATACTGATTTAAATATTTGAGATAAGAATCACCAAAAAGAAAACCATTATTATGTGAAGCAAGGTCATTAGAGGTGAAGTCTGCAATTTTAGGATCAATCTTACGTTCTAAAGACATTGCAGTATTGGTATTCCCTACAAAGCAAAGAAGTCTTTGTACCCATTCTCGGACAATAAAGGGGTCGAAAAGAGCATTCTCTGCAACAGCCTGTTCGGACATTTCAAATTGTTTGATGATGGGGCCCACTGAAACTAATAATTTATCTTGAAAGATCTTCCATGATCTGTCTACACCTTTCTTTAATTTATATCCTTGAGCTCCAATAAATTTCAAGATTTTGGGGTCTACTTCAGGTGTAACAGAAGCCTTTTTTGGGAGTAATGGACGGGGACATTCAGCTCTCATTGTATTGCGAGTCTGCTTTTAAAGTGGTTTTCTAAGCTGAAAGTCAATACATTTATTAATATCAAAGGTTGGGCACCATTCTGCAGACCAAGGGTGATGTAACTGGTCAAGTTTGAACCTGTGGTTACCTGAACAATCAATAAATTCAACTTCTTCTTCATCATCTTTAGTCTTTTTAAACATGTTCTTATGTTTTTAGCCACAGGAGAATAATCTGAGTCATCAGAATTTTTTCAAGGGTTTTTTAGGACCTTGAGATTGACCATCTATCAGAGATGACATTTTATTAAATAATTTATTCATGGAAAAATCAATCATATTCTGCACTGTTTGAGCAGTTAATGGTGCAGAAGATTCTGAAGCTTCAGACATTTTTTGCGTAAACTTAGTAACTTAATAAATAAATTAATACACCAAATATGTGTACAATATAACAATAAAAATACTTCAGATTGGCTCACTGATTGTTTCCTGCTTGGAACTAGCAGTTCTCTGAGGCTCCCTATAAGACCTTAACTACTCCATGTATTTAACACCTTTGTGAGGGTTAGAACATCGATTGTGCAAAAATTGCATGCTGTAACAAATTAGAGAATGCAATTATTGCACTAGAATATCCCTTTAGAAGGACATGAGAAACTTTAAAGGGCTGTATCTTATAAGAGGAGCTGCACCCAGGGGTACATCCGGTCTTGAGATCACTCTTTGGGACACTTTCCAATCTCACTCGCAGAGATGATAAGGCACTTGGCATTAAACTTGAAAACTTAAAAAAACGTGTCCTTTATTCCATATGTGATGTTTCAGGACCACTCAAGTCCCTTCCTCCGACAAGACCAAAACAAACAGACCTTTGTTTTGGTCTTGTCTGAGGAAGGGACTTGGTGGTTTGGAAACATCACGTATGGAATATAAGGACACATTTTTTGCTGAAGACCAAGATAAATAGGAATTGACAAAAGTGATATTGGTAAACACTGAGACAACATAACCAACACTCAATTAGAAAAATATTTTTTTATGCCAATGGGTATCTGAATTTGTAGGCAGAATTTATTTTTTTAAGTTTTTAAGTTTAATGCCAAGTTCCTTATCATCTCTGCGGGTGAGATTAGAAAGTGTCCCAAAGAGTGTTCTCAAGACCGGATGTTACCCCTGGGTCCAGCGCCTCTTATAAGATACAGCACAAGTTTTGACAGTTTTTGTGAGAAAACTGTGAGACAGCAGCGGTCCCATTTAAGGGGAGTATTTTAGCTATACCATATTATATTGTTGTTTTGAAACTTTAAAGGGACAGTCTACACCAGAATTCTTATTGTTTAAAAATATATAATCCCTTTATTACCCATTCCCAGTTTTGCATAACCAGCTCAGTTATATTAATACACTTTTTACCTCTGTGATAACCTTTTTTCTAAACCTCTGCAGACCTCCCCCTTATTTGAGTTCTTTCGACAGACTTTCATTTTAGCCAATTAGTGCTAACTCCTTGGTAACTCCATAGGTGTGAGCACAATATTGTCTATATGGCACACATGAACTAAAGCCCTCTAGTTGTGAAAACTGTCAAAATGCATTCAGATAAGAGGCAGCCTTCAAGGGCTTAGAAATTAGCATATGAGCCTACCTAGGTTTATCTTTCAACTAAGAATATCAAGAGAACAAAGCAAAATTGATGATAAAAATATATTGGAAAGTTGTTTAAAATTGCATGCCCTATCTGAATGATGAAAGTTTATTTTTGACTAGACTGTCCCTTTAAGATTGTATTAAGATATATATATAGTTGCCATATTGCCGCTTTAAGGGAGGACACTTATTAAAAATGCATATGTCAGTGGCTGCTTGAAGAAATGTTTTGTATAATTTTCCATTATAACAGCCCTGACAGATGTATTTTTCATATGTGTTATCCTTTAAAGCAGCAATGATGTGGCAACTTTATATATATATATATATATATATATATATATATATATATATATATATATATATATATATATATATATATATATATATATATATATATATATACACACATTGTATTTGGAACATCAGATTTCAGGCAAGTATATTCCTGCATTCAAATGTTATGAACATAATGACACAGAATATCTGTTTATATTGCACTATATTGTAATCATGTTGCATCATTATCAAAAATCTAATTGAAATGATAATCAAATACTTTGAAAATGATTATTGTTAAAATATAGTCACTTTATTCAGTTTAATTGGCACTGTGACTTGTATGTAGGTGCAGGATATATACTACAATGTATAACCTTGGCTAAGTTAGCAGGAGCGCAGGTACCAAAACCTTAAAGGGACAGCAAACACATCTTGCTTGTGTGTAACAATTGTGCTTTGTGTCTTGTTCCCTAGAGAAGCCACAAAAACAAAATCTGTTACCTAGGTTCTCAAAATGCTGCAAATTGCCTAAATCAGCTGTTTCTTTTGCAGCATTTGTGGTTTATGGAATTTGCTTGTTGGCCTCTCTGGGGAGCATGGTACAAGCACAAATTTACACAAAAGCAACAAGTGTTTAATGTCCTTTTAAGAAATATGCTTGGATACTTTTCCAATAGGTTTCCTAAAGCTGAGCTTCCTGGTCTATTGAGATTCTATAAAATGCCAAGAGAGAATTACGAGGCCCCTCAGGGATTCAAATTTAGGATTTTTTTACCTTGGTAATTGAGTATCTCATTAAGGGGAGTTCCCTAATATGCTTTATGTGAATAAGAGACACAAACTTTACAATATAACATTACAATATAATGCTCAGTAAAGTAAGCTCATGATTTCTATCTGTGGCAGCTAAGTTTTAAAATTTGGCCTATATGTTATTTTTCATGTGAGCCTTTATTTTTAAAGGAACATCAAACACAAAACTTTTCTGTCATTATTCAGATAGAACATAAAGTTTTAAACATTTTTTTAATTTACTTCTATTATCAAATTTGCTAAATTCTATTTGTATCCTTTGTTGAAGGATCAGCAGTGCACTACTGGGAGCTAGCTGAAAAAATCAGGTGAGCCAATGACAAGAGGCATATATGTGCAGCCACCAATCAGCAGCTTGCTCCCAGTACTGCATTGTTGTGCATGTGCCTACCTAGGTATGATTTTTAACAAAGAATACAAGAGAATATAGCAAAATTAAATAATAGAAGTAAACGGGGGGGGCGGAACTAAAATTGCTTGCTCTATCTGAATCATGAAAGATTAATTTATAATTTGCTGTATCTTTGAGATATTTGTGTAAGAATCAAAAGAAACAAACTCGTTAAAATTCTTTGTAGCAGAGATAAAATAATTGTTTAATAAATAATGTTAATATTTGCTCACATTTTGCAGAAAAAAAGATAAGAAAAATGTTCCTGGTTAAAGTCTGCAGTATTTCTGGTAAGTGCGAAAAAGAAGAGAATGCTATAGTTGTATACTATACAAAGGGAGAGACAGGAATACATATATTCCTGCTTGATTATAAAGGAAATAGTACATGAAGAATAGAGTTTTATAACACCATATGTAGAAGTATTTGTGAGTAGGGATGGGTGAATGTTTCTAAAAATTCGAAATTTAAAACAAATTTTTATACGTTTGTTCGTTCAAATCGAATTTTGAATGTTTATATAACATTCTAACATTCTATTTTCGAATTTCGTTTTCGAATTTTTCAATAAAATGAAAAAATATTCATTAGAATAATAGAATGTTTAGCTAGCTATTCATTGAATTTCGAAATGTAATATTCGAATTCGAATGTGACATTCAAATTTGAAATAGTATTTCTAGTCTACAACTGTGTTTGATAAATGTAATATTCGAATTCGAATGCTATATTCGAATGTCACATTCGAATTCAAAATAGTATTTCTAGTGTTTTTAAATGTAATATTTGAATTCGAAAACTGTAAATAACATTCGAAAATCGAATTTTTAAGACTATTCGTTCTTATCAACATTATTTTATGTAAATCGAATTTCTACAATAACATTCGTTCTAACATTCGAATTAGAAAATAAACACATTCGCCCATCCCTATTTCTGAGGAGTATTGAAGTCGATTCAGTCTAATTATCTCACACAATTTGATTATATTAACATTTTTACCACTTTTTCCATTCTTGGCTTTTCCATTCTACATTCCATGGGCCACAACCTAATCCATGGATGACTTTTGTGCAGCCAGTGGGAAGCTGTGTTTTATACACTGTAAAAGAAATAAGAGTGGCGCACTGGGCTGAGTTAAAAATAGATCAAGTAAACATCCAATCTACTTAAGAAGTTAATACTAAATGTTAAGAAGGTAGTGGAATTATATGAAATATATATAAATAGCTATCATATATACTAATCACTAATATAAAAATAAATGATAAGTAATTATTACAAAAAGGACAAGATAAATGTATCTAAAGATTCATTTAATATAACAGTATTGAGAAATTCCTAAAAGTATTGACTCAAATATAAAATAAACAAATACATTCAATCAAGTGTCAAATCAAACAAAGTAAACACAACATAGACAAAAGCATTCAATCAAATAGTAAGAGATGTGGCCACATCTAATTGGACTGAACAAATTAATATTATCACTCATAAACTCATATAATTAGAAATAAGATTATGCAAAACCTGATAAAAAGTAATATATCGATAAAATATATAGAAATGGCTGTGGAAAAGGCAGCTGCACAATAGTTACAAAACCGTAATTGGTTCTTTTAATGCCAACCAACAAATGTCCGTTTTCTGTGATAGTCTGAAAAAAGTAGTCTGTTATACTTCAATTTGCAAACAATTACGGCAAATATAAAAAGTAAGTTTGTCTGCGGTCCAGGTTTAAGTATAGAAACAAACTGTCACTTTGTAAGTATCCTATGTTTCTCCAATCCGTCTTAAGCCAGATTTTAAGCAAATATTAGCTTATTAGGTAAATTACAGCTTTCATACATTCCTGAGATGTAACATGTACTGACCGGTCAGTTTAAAAGATATTCCAATGTGATTTGAAGAGAGCTTAAACGTACCTGACAGACTCGATAGCTAGAAGCGGCTCCAATGTTGTGTGACCGCTCTCGCAGAGCAATCAGCTACGGGCACTACACGCTGAGTATTGTTTCACTCCTAAGCGCGGCTTCAGCGTCTTCACTGTCGGCGTGTACGTGGCTTCGTCACCTGACTGGATCGACCAATCCGGATACTGGAAAAACGTACCAAATTTAAAAAAAGTTCACTGGTGTTTCTCAAATAATCCAATTGAGGGTAGTTCATAGATTGTAAGTCATTCTACGCGTTTCAGCACAACGTGCCTTTATCAAGATGACTTACAAATGCTCTAATCCTTCCTTTAATAGGCTGTGATCTTGTGCTGCCTTTTTAACTCTTAGTTGTTCATTTCAATGAACTTTATTTTTGCAGCAAAAACCAAACTTATAACATTACTCTGTTTCCAAATTTGGTGTATGGTAGATTCCACAGATTTCAATTCAAATAAACATTCAATTTCATTTAAAGTTAATAATACAATCTGATATATATCTATAATTTATACTCAGATAAATGTTATATACGGTATGAAGTATCTTAATGCTAGCAGTTCCTACATTTAACATTGTGAGGAAACCTATTGCTAGTAAGTACCTGTTTATAAGAATAATTCATTAGTATCCTCATCAAAGGGAGGTTTTCACCAGAAATACATATCACATAAATATATAAATTTATAAAAAATTATGAAATTGTAAAAATTTATAAAAAATAATAAGAACTATATAAAAATACACATTTAAAAACCTGTGTATTTATGAATTGTATATAGAAATATGTGTATAAAGTAGAGAGCTAGTTCATTTAAAATATTCCATAAAATCCATAAAATATAGATTGGATATTATATGCTACATCAATGGTAAAAAATAATAAAAATAAAATAATTATTTTTTTTACCCTAAGTGGGTAAGCATGGAGGAAATTATCAGCATTGTGGCAAACTATTATATCAGAGAATAACAATAATTGTGTTGCCAAAGCAAATAAATATATACATATATATAGAACAATGTAAATAGATGAATACAAAACAAAATAAAGCAAATAAAGTTTTGAAGGTATACAATTGATGTATATACAAATTATCAGAGGGACAAGAAAGGATTACAACATAAACAATTACAAAGCCTGGTTATGCTAGAGAACCAATATAAAAGATACAATCTCATGAAAGTAATTCCTCTATTGTAATGGTACATCATGGGGTGCCAAAGATAGACTAATAGAGTTATGAACATAAGAGAGGCAGAAAGTATTTATAATTGATTGCTGAGTGTACAGTATGATACTGGAGTGGTAAAGCAACAGATGCAAAATAAGGGGTAGATAAGGCACTCAGCAATCAAATAAATGAATAAGCCTTCTCAAATGTGTATATCTGGGCACCCACGTATTTACCAATACAGGAACAATCAGAATTCAATACATAAACAGTATATATTTGGTCAAAGCTAATAACCATAGAGCCCTGATAGTATATAAATAGGGGCATAGGATTGGACCCAAACCAACATAATGTGATTTGGTGTTTTATCTCAATTCCACAGGGATCAAAAAGGGATCAAAAAATTGAATTTCCCAATTGATATAAGTACCTTAAATATTTAGAATGTTATCCACAGGTATAGATGTTTAGAAAAAATATTTAGAGAAAATAGAAAATATTCATGGTTACATAGTTGTTGAAAAGCTCTATTTAGCACCAGTGATTGATCAAATCAAATTCCGAATTGAAGCCATTAGGGACCTGAGTGCGGAGTTTGAAAATCCAGAATGCTTCCTGGCGTGCTAAAATAGCATCTTTATCCCCACCTCTAGATGGTCTCCTAATGGCCTCAATTGCCCGCCACTTGAAAGATCCAACATCTCCGTGGTGAGTTTCAATAAAGTGTCTGGCTAATTCAGAACATGTTTTTTCATTCCTGATGTAGCCCAAGTGTTCCCGTACTCTAGTACGGATATCTCGGGACATCATACCCACATACTGTAGTTTGTGACTGACACATTCGATTAAATAGACTACATAGTTAGTTGAACATTTTATACAGCCCTTTGTTTCATTTGTTTGGTTGGTAGCACAAGAGTAGAAATTTCTACCTTCTGTGATAAAATCACAGGCCTTACATCTTGAGACCCCACACTTATAGGTCCCATTTACAGAGAGCCATGTAGTAGGCATGGGTTTCTGTGTTATTTGACTTGGGGATAAAATATTCCCCAAGGTGACATTTCTGGAGTAAACACATTTGAATCCTCTCTCCACTACTGTTTTCAGTTGTTTGTCCCCATATAACATAGGGAAGTATTTCTTGAGAATTCCACAAATCTCGTAGAATTCCGTTGAATACTTAGTGATAAAATATGTACAACTGTCAGTTTTCTGATCAGATTTTTTGAGTATACTTTTCTGAAGGACATCACCTCTTTTGGTTCTGGTTACTTCATCCAAGACATTATCAACCAAAAAATGGTTGTACCCTCTTTCAAGTAACCTACTTTTTATCTCTTGGCTCTCCTTTTTGTAATCGGATTCCCTATTGCAGATCCTCTTAGCCCTGAGTAGCTGCCCTTTGGCAATACCCTTAAAAACGTGTTTAGGGTGGGCGCTTTTGTTGTGTAAAAGGGTGTTTTCTGCAATGGGTTTCCGATACAAATTGGATATAATTGTGCCAGTGTCAGTGTCTCCCCTCAGGTTAACATCCAGGAAATGTATTTCTGATTTTTGCCATTCATGGGTGAATTTCACTCCATTATCACTCATGTTCAAGAATTCTGTAAACTTGTCAGCCGATTCCTCATCAGAGGACCAAATGATAATCAAATCATCAATGAAACGTTTATACAATCGTATATGATGGATGAAGGGGTTTCTATCTGCATAGACAAAGTTGATCTCTAGCCATCCCATGAATATATTAGCATATGACGGGGCAAATTTTGCCCCCATGGCAGTACCTTGTCTCTGCAGATAGAACACCCCCTCAAACATAAAATAATTATGTTTTAACAAAAAGGAGGTCACTCTGATGATGAAATCGGCTGTGGAGTTATCCATGGAATAAAAGGATTCCAAAAAGTGTTTAATGGCACTAATGCCCATATCATGGGGTATAGTGGAATATAATGACACCACATCGATGGTAAGCCAACTATCCAGTGATGTCCAAACAAAACCATCAAGTATCTGTAAGATATGTGTGGTGTCCCTGATGTAACTGAGTAAAGAATGTACAATGGGTTGCAGGATGGTGTCCAACCATTCTGACAACGGCTCTAAAAGAGAGCCAATGCCAGAAACGATCGGACGTCCCCTAACCTCCTCAAGACTCTTGTGGACTTTTGGCAAATGATGAAAGATTGGGACCACTGGGTACTCAACATAAAGATATTGAACAGTATCGTCATCCATGAGGTCCAACAATCTTCCATCATCCAACAAATGTGATAATTCCCTCTGGAATCTTTTTGTGGGATCACATGAGAGAACAGAATATGTGTCAGAATCTCCCAATTGTCTCATGGCTTCATGGATATATGTATCCTTATCCAGGAGTACCACACTTCCACCCTTGTCTGAGTTCCTAATGACAAGGGAGTCATTGTTTTTAAGAGCAGTTAATGCTTCTTTTTCACGTAAAGACAAATTGTGTTTACTGATTTTTTTAGAGTAATGAAGGGAAGTTAGGTCTTCCATCACTCTCTTGTGATAGAGCTCCAAATTTTTACCTCTGCTATGGATGGGGTAAAACTTAGACTGAGGTTTAAATTTGGGAAAAACCTCTTTTGCTGTTGTTTCTACAATGGCAGATTCTGCTTGTAAACTCTCAAGAGTTGTTACATCACAAACATCTTGGAAATTACTTATGTTGGAAATGGGCGAGTCAAACCTTCTAGAGGAAGCCCTATTTATTGCTTGCTCAGTGTCAGTGTTGGGATGTGTAGATTCAGGATTATGGAAATGTTTTTGGAGTGTAAGCTTCCTTATAAATCTATTCACATCCACAATGGTGTTGAATAAGTTAAAGCTATTATTTGGGCAAAAACCCAAGCCATAATTCAACACCTTGATATCAGACAGATTAAGTGAATGAGAAGATAGATTTATAACGCTGCCTAGGTTAGACGTTTTGTCTCCCTCAGGGAGTACCTGTGTTTCTGGACCACATCCTTCCCTCCCCCTGTGGGTTGTTTCGGAACAGACCGAAAAACCTGCGATTTGTTTGTATCTGCATAATTGGGTATAGTATTGGACCCCCCATCACCAGCATAAGATCTAGAAATAGATGATGTATTATCTGTCATCTTGTCAGATATTTTTGGCCTGACAGTTTGACTATATTCTACATCAGCATTGCTAGTATTACTAGGTACAATGATTTGATTGGTGGATGCCAGTGAATCACTCCTCAATGATTTGGAGGTGAATTCACCATCTGATCCAGACTGTTCCTCACCCGATGTTGAAGCTACAGCTGATGAATGTTCATCATCTGTTGAATCCACATCTGCAAAGCTGACTTTTTTCTTTTGTTTGCTCTTATTTTTGATTTTATTTTTGTTTGTTCTTGTGATTATATGAACCACCACCCTGTTCATCACTACCTGAGGTTTCACTTCCATCTGTAATGTTCAATTTGCCTTTGTTCTTGTTTTTATTTTTGTTGTTATTCCTCCCTCTGAATCTTGCTTGTTTTTGCCAAATAAAGACTTTTCCCTCATTATAATCCCTTTGATCCCTGAGGAATTTAGTGTGTTTAGTGGATATAAGGGTTTTTCTGTTATTCTCAACCACCTCAGCCAACATTTTATCAAAGCAGCTATATTCTTCTAAATCTTGATATTTAGACAAATCATTTTGGAGGATAACAATTTCATCTCTTACTAATTGTAATTGTTTAGATTTATAGTTGACTAACACAACCATTAGCCTCAGTGAACAAACAACTGAAAACAGTAGTGGAGAGAGGATTCAAATGTGTTTACTCCAGAAATGTCACCTTGGGGAATATTTTATCCCCAAGTCAAATAACACAGAAACCCATGCCTACTACATGGCTCTCTGTAAATGGGACCTATAAGTGTGGGGTCTCAAGATGTAAGGCCTGTGATTTTATCACAGAAGGTAGAAATTTCTACTCTTGTGCTACCAACCAAACATATGAAACAAAGGGCTGTATAAAATGTTCAACTAACTATGTAGTCTATTTAATCGAATGTGTCAGTCACAAACTACAGTATGTGGGTATGACGTCCCGAGATATCCGTACTAGAGTACAGGAACACTTGGGCTACATCAGGAATGAAAAAACATGTTCTGAATTAGCCAGACACTTTATTGAAACTCACCACGGAGATGTTGGATCTTTCAAGTGGCGGGCAATTGAGGCCATTAGGAGACCATCTAGAGGTGGGGATAAAGATGCTATTTTAGCACGCCAGGAAGCATTCTGGATTTTCAAACTCCGCACTCAGGTCCGTAATGGCTTCAATTCGGAATTTGATTTGATCAATCACTGGTGCTAAATAGAGCTTTTCAACAACTATGTAACCATGAATATTTTCTATTTTCTCTAAATATTTTTTCTAAACATCTATACCTGTGGATAACATTCTAAATATTTAAGGTACTTATATCAATTGGGAAATTCAATTTTTTGATCCCTTTTTGATCCCTGTGGAATTGAGATAAAACACCAAATCACATTATGTTGGTTTGGGTCCAATCCTATGCCCCTATTTATATACTATCAGGGCTCTATGGTTATTAGCTTTGACCAAATATATACTGTTTATGTATTGAATTCTGATTGTTCCTGTATTGGTAACTACGTGGGTGCCCAGATATACACATTTGAGAAGGCTTATTCATTTATTTGATTGCTGAGTGCCTTATCTACCCCTTATTTTGCATCTGTTGCTTTACCACTCCAGTATCATACTGTACACTCAGCAATCAATTATAAATACTTTCTGCCTCTCTTATGTTCATAACTCTATTAGTCTATCTTTGGCACCCCATGATGTACCATTACAATAGAGGAATTACTTTCATGAGATTGTATCTTTTATATTGGTCCTCTAGCATAACCAGGCTTTGTAATTGTTTATGTTGTAATCCTTTCTTGTCCCTCTGATAATTTGTATATACATCAATTGTATACCTTCAAAACTTTATTTGCTTTATTTTGTTTTGTATTCATCTATTTACATTGTTCTATATATATGTATATATTTATTTGCTTTGGCAACACAATTATTGTTATTCTCTGATATAATAGTTTGCCACAATGCTGATAATTTCCTCCATGCTTACCCACTTAGGCAAGGGTTAAGGGGGAGTGGTCCTTCACACTCCCCTGTAGCCAATGACTGTGAGGAGAGTTACTTTTAAACACCCACTTTGTAAATACACAGCAGGTCTTAGATTACGGCACTCCGCCGAAACTAGTAGGGCCAGCTGTCTCTCTGCTACCGTGCTGGTATATACTAGGATTTTAATCCACCAATAAAGCCACTTGATTTTTTTGCAATTGGATCTCTTGAATCTCTTTTTTTTTTTTTGTCTACTTTTTTCAGACTATCACAGAAAACGGACATTTGTTGGTTGGCATTAAAAGAACCAATTACGGTTTTGTAACTATTGTGCAGCTGCCTTTTCCACAGCCATTTCTATATATATTATCGATATATTATTTTTTATCAGGTTTTGCATAATCTTATTTCTAATTATATGAGTTTATGAGTGATAATATTAATTTGTTCAGTCCAATTAGATGTGGCCACATCTCTTACTATTTGATTGAATGCTTTTGTCTATGTTGTGTTTACTTTGTTTGATTTGACACTTGATTGAATGTATTTGTTTATTTTATATTTGAGTCAATACTTTTAGGAATTTCTCAATACTGTTATATTAAATGATTCTTTAGATACATTTATCTTGTCCTTTTTGTAATAATTACTTATTATTTATTTTTATATTAGTGATTAGTATATATGATAGCTATTTATATATATTTCATATAATTCCACTACCTTCTTAACATTTAGTATTAACTTCTTAAGTAGATTGGATATTTACTTGATCTATTTTTAACTCAGCCCAGTGCGCCACTCTTATTTCTTTTACGGTCTATCTAATAGTTTCTAACTGTGTTTGAGGGATCACAGTCTACACTAGAGTTGGCTTTGAGTTTTTAAGGTTTCAGTCCGGATCCATCATTTACTGTTTTTATCTGTGTTTTATACACTATTTGCAGATGACATGAAATTAGAGAGGGTAAAGGAATGATACTGAGATTTTTTTGGAGTAGGGTTGCAGGAGTAAGTATATTTACAAGTAAGTCTATCAGATGTCTAACCCTTCAGTATGAATGAATTTGGGGTAATTAAAAAAAATCTACCTCACGATTATAATTTGATAAGAAGTACCAATGCTTCTTAATAATTTGAATAAAAGCTTTATTGGAGGAAATATTCAAAACAAATTAGCAATGTTTCAAACCAATGTGGTCCTTAAAAAGGGACACTGAACCCAAATTTTTTGTGTGTGTGTGATTCAGATAGAGAATGCAATTTTAAGCAACTTTCTAATTTACTCCTTTTATAAAAATTTTATTCATTCTCTTGGTATCTTTATTTGAAAAGCAAGAAAGTAAGTTTAGATGCCAGCACATTTTTTGGTGAACAACCTGGGTTATTCTTGCTGATTGGTGGATAAATTCACGCACCAATAAACAAGTGCTGTCCAGGGCACTGAACCAAAAATTGTCTGGCTCCTTAGCTTAGTGCCTCGATCTGATATACAGCGTCACCCGCAGAAGCCGGCGACGCCAAAATTTGCGCGGGTTTGGTATCCTATATACGGCGTAACCTAGAAGTTACGCTCGTATATTTCTGCCTTCGCCTGTAGTTTTTTGGGCCATAGACAGGTATACCAAACCCGCGCAGTTTGGTATCCAATATACAGCGTAAGGACTTACATGGCGAAAATGGAGAAATCTTACTCCATTTTCACCTCGCCACAAATTGCAGCCGTAGTAAGCCTTACGCTGTGTATTGGAGCCCCGTAACTCCCTAAACTACCTGCAAAATAAAACCTAACACCTAACGCATGCACAATGTCTATCCACCTGTCAACCACGATCTGCTAAATAAAACCTAACACCTAACGCATGCGCAATGTCTATCTACCTGTCAACCGCGATCCGCCGCCGCAATCCTTAATAAAGTATTTAACCCCTAAACCGTTGCCCCCGGACCCCGCCGCCACCTACATTAAAAGTATAACCCCCTAATGTGATCCCCCTACACCGTCGCCAGCTACATTACATACCCCCAAATGTGAGCTCCTACCCCGCCGCCAGCTATATTAAACTACCCCCTAATGTGAGCCCCTTACAACGCCGCCAGCTACATTAAACTACCCCCTAATGTGAGCCCCTTACACCGCCGCCAGCTACATTAAACTACCCCTAATGTGAGCTCCTTACACCACTGCCAGCTACATTATACTACCCCCTAATGTGAGCTCCTACCCCGCCGCCAGCTACATTAAACTACCCCCTAATGTGAGCTCCTACCCCGCCGCCAGCTACATTAAAATTATTTACCCCTAATCTAATGCCCCTACCACGCCGCCAGCTATATTAAGTGTATTAACCCCTAATTTAATCCCTGTACACCACCACCAGCTATATTAAATTAATTAACCCCTAATCTAATCCCCCTACCCCGCCGCCAGCTATATTAAATGTATTAACCCCTAATTTAATCCCCCTACACCGCCGCCAGCTATATTAAATACATTAACCCCTAATCTAATCCCCCTAAAGTAATCACCTCTATTACCAGCCCTTAAAAGGGCCTTTTGCGTGACATTGCCCCAAAGTAACAGCTCTATTGCCAGCCCTTAAAAGAGCTTTTTGCGGGGCATTTCCCCAAAGAAATCAGCTCTTTTACCAGACTTTAAAAGGGCTTTTCGCGGGGCATAGTCACAAAGAAATCAGCTCTTTTGCATCTAATCTAAATCTCCCTACACCGCCGCCACCTATAATAAATTTATTACCCCCTAATCTAAATCCCCCTACACCGCCGCCACCTATAATAAATGTATTAACCCCTAATCTAATTCCCCTACACCGCCGCCACCTATATTAAATAGATTAACCCCTAATCTAATCCCCATACACCGCCGCCAGCTATATTAACTATATTAACCCTAATTATATTAGGGTTAATATAGTTAATATAGTTATTATATTATATATATTAACTATATTAACCCTAATTATATTAGGGTTAATATAGTTTATATCGTTATTATATTATATATATATATATATATATATATATATATATATATATATATATTAAGTATAATAACCCTATCTAACTCTAACATCCCTAACTAAATTCTTATTAAAATAAATCTAATTAATATTAATATTATTAATTAAAATATTCCTATTTAAATCTAAATACTTACCTAAAAAATAAGCCCTAAGATAGCTACAATGTAATTAATAATTACATTGTAGCTATTTTAGGGTTTATATTTATTTTACAGGTAACTTGGTATTTATTTTAACTAGGTACAATAGCTATTAAATAGTTAATAACTATTTAATAGCTACCTAGTTAAAATAATTACCAATTTACCTGTAAAATAAATCCTAACCTAAGTCAAAAATACACCTACACTATCAATAAATTAAATAAACTGCAAATATCTAAACTAAAATACAATTAAATAAACTAAACTAAATTACAAAAAAAACCCACTAAATTACAAAAAATAAAAAAAGGTTACAGCTATTCTAAGCCCCCTAATAAAATAATAAAGCCCCCCAAAATAAAAAAAATTCCCTACCCTATTCTAAATTAAAAAAAGTTAACAGCTCTATTACCTTACCAGCCCTTAAAAGGGCTTTTTGCGGGGCATGCCCCAAAGAAATCAGCTCTTTTGCCTGTAAAAAAAACACAATACCACCCCCCAACATTACAACCCACCACCCACATACCCCTATTCTAAACCCACCCAAACCCCCCTTAAAAAAACCTAACCCTACCCCCCTGAAGATCTCCCTACCTTGTCTTCACCCAGCCGGGCCGAACTCTTCATCCGATCCGGGCGATGTCTTCAATCAAGCGGCAGAGAAGAAGTCTTACATCCGGGTGATGTCTTCAATCAAGCAGCAAAGAAGAAGTCTTCCATCTGGGCGATGTCTTCAATCAAGCGGCAGAGCAGAAGTCTTCCATCCAGGCTATGTCTTCAATCAAGCGGCAGAGCAGAAGTCTTCCATGCAGGCTATGTCTTCAATCAAGCGGCATCTTCAATCTTCTTTCTTCGCTCCTCCGACGTGGAACATCCATCCGGCACGACGACTTTCAGACGAATGAGGTTCCTTTAAATGACGTCATCCAAGATGGTGTCCATCGAATTCCGATTGGTTGATAGGATTTTATCAGCCAATCGGAATTAAGGTAGGAAAAATCTGATTGGCTGATTGAATCAGCCAATCAGATTCAAGTTCAATCTGATTGGCTGATTGGTTCAGCCAATCGAATTGAACTTGAATCTGATTGGCTGATTCAATCAGCCAATCAGATTTTTCCTACCTTAATTCCGATTGGCTGATAGAATCCTATCAGCCAATCGGAATTCAACGGACGCTATCTTGGATGACGTCATTTAAAGGAACCTCATTCGTCGGGAAGTTGTCGTGCCAGATGGATGTTCCGCGTCGGAGGAGCGAAGAAAGAAGATTGAAGATGCCACTTGATTGAAGACATAGCCCTGATGGAAGACTTCTGCTCTGCCGCTTGATTGAAGACATCGCCCGGATGGAAGACTTCTTCTTTGCCGCTTGATTGAAGACATCGCCCGGATGGAAGACTTCTTCTCTGCCGCTTGATTGAAGACATTGCCCACATGGAAGACTTCTTCCCTGCCGCTTGATTGAAGACATCGCCCGGATCGGATGAAGAGTTCGGCACGGCTGGGTGAAGACAAGGTAGGGAGATTTTCAGGGGGGTAGTGTTAAGTTTTTTTAAGGGGGGTTTGGGTGGGTTTAGAATAGGGGTATGTGGGTGGTTGTAATGTTTGGGGGTGGTATTGTGTTTTTTTTTACAGGCAAAAGAGCTGATTTCTTTGGGGCATGCCCCGCAAAAAGCCCTTTTAAGGGCTGGTAAGGTAATAGAGCTGTTAACTTTTCTTTAATTTAGAATAGGGTAGGGAATTTTTTTTATTTTGGGGGGCTTTATTATTTTATTAGGGGGCTTAGAATAGGTGTAATTAGCTTAAAAATCTTGTAATCTTTTTTTATTTTTTGTAATTTAGTGTTTGTTTGTTTTTTGTAATTTAGTTTAGTTTATTTAATTGTATTTTTGTTTAGATATTTGTAGTTTATTTAATTTATTGATAGTGTAGGTGTATTTGTAACTTAGGTTAGGATTTATTTTACAGGTAAATTGGTAATTATTTTAACTAGGTATCTATTAAATAGTTATTAACTATTTAATAGCTATTGTACCTAGTTAAAATAAATACCAAGTTACCTGTAAAATAAATATAAACCCTAAAATAGCTACAATGTAATTAATAATTACATTGTAGCTATTTTAGGGTTTATATTTATTTTACAGGTAACTTGGTATTTATTTTAACTAGGTACAATAGCTATTAAATAGTTAATAACTATTTAATAGCTACCTAGTTAAAATAATTACCAATTTACCTGTAAAATAAATCCTAACCTAAGTTAAAAATACACCTACACTATCAATAAATTAAATAAACTGCAAATATCTAAACTAAAATACAATTAAATAAACTAAACTAAATTACAAAAAACCCCCACTAAATTACAAAAAATAAAAAAAGGTTACAGCTATTCTAAGCCCCCTAATAAAATAATAAAGCCCCCCAAAATAAAAAAAATTCCCTACCCTATTCTAAATTAAAAAAAGTTAACAGCTCTATTACCTTACCAGCCCTTAAAAGGGCTTTTTGCGGGGCATGCCCCAAAGAAATCAGCTCTTTTGCCTGTAAAAAAAACACAATACCACCCCCCAACATTACAACCCACCACCCACATACCCCTATTCTAAACCCACCCAAACCCCCCTTAAAAAAACCTAACCCTACCCCCCTGAAGATCTCCCTACCTTGTCTTCACCCAGCCGGGCCGAACTCTTCATCCGATCCGGGCGATGTCTTCAATCAAGCGGCAGAGAAGAAGTCTTACATCCGGGTGATGTCTTCAATCAAGCAGCAAAGAAGAAGTCTTCCATCTGGGCGATGTCTTCAATCAAGCGGCAGAGCAGAAGTCTTCCATCCAGGCTATGTCTTCAATCAAGCGGCAGAGCAGAAGTCTTCCATCCAGGCTATGTCTTCAATCAAGCGGCATCTTCAATCTTCTTTCTTCGCTCCTCCGACGTGGAACATCCATCCGGCACGACGACTTCCCGACGAATGAGGTTCCTTTAAATGACGTCATCCAAGATGGTGTCCATCGAATTCCGATTGGCTGATAGGATTTTATCAGCCAATCGGAATTAAGGTAGGAAAAATCTGATTGGCTGATTGAATCAGCCAATCAGATTCAAGTTCAATCTGATTGGCTGATTGGTTCAGCCAATCGAATTGAACTTGAATCTGATTGGCTGATTCAAAGCCCTTTTAAGGGCTGGTAAGGTAATAGAGCTGTTAACTTTTCTTTAATTTAGAATAGGGTAGGGAATTTTTTTATTTTGGGGGGCTTTATTATTTTATTAGGGGGCTTAGAATAGGTGTAATTAGCTTAAAAATCTTGTAATCTTTTTTTATTTTTTGTAATTTAGTGTTTGTTTGTTTTTTGTAATTTAGTTTAGTTTATTTAATTGTATTTTTGTTTAGATATTTGTAGTTTATTTAATTTATTGATAGTGTAGGTGTATTTGTAACTTAGGTTAGGATTTATTTTACAGGTAAATTGGTAATTATTTTAACTAGGTATCTATTAAATAGTTATTAACTATTTAATAGCTATTGTACCTAGTTAAAATAAATACCAAGTTACCTGTAAAATAAATATAAACCCTAAAATAGCTGCAATGTAATTATTAATTACATTGTAGCTATTTTAGGGTTTATTTTATAGGTAAGTATTTAGATTTAAATAGGAATATTTTAATTAATAATATTGATATTAATTCGATTTATTTTAATAAGAATTTAGTTAGGGATGTTAGAGTTAGATAGGGTTATTGTACTTAATATATATATATAATATAATAACGATATTAACTATATTAACCCTAATATAATTAGGGTTAATATAGTTAATATATATATAATATAATAACGATATTAACTATATTAACCCTAATATAATTAGGGTTAATATAGTTAATATAGCTGGCGGCGGTGTAGGGGGATTAGATTAGGGGTTAATCTATTTAATATAGGTGGCGGCGGTGTAGGGGGATTAGATTAGGGGGTAATACATTTATTATAGGTGGCGGCGGTGTAGGGGGATTTAGATTATAGGCAAAAGAACTGATTTCTTTGTGACAATGCTCCGCCAAAAGCCCTTTTAAGGGCTGGCAATAGAGCTGTTTACTTAGGGGTAATGCCACGCAAAAAGCCCTTTTCAGGGCTATTTGTAGGGTTAGACTTAGGTTTAGTGGTAGGGATAGTTTAGTATTTTAGGGGTTAATTAATTTAATATAGGTGGTGGAGGTGTAGGGGGATTAGATTAGGGGTTAATTAATTTAATATAGGTGGCGGCGGTGTAGGGGGATTAGATTAGGGGTTAATTAATTTAATATAGCTGGCGGCGGGGTAGGGGAATTAGATTAGGGGTTAATAATTTTAATATAGTTGGCGGCGGGGTAGGAGCTCACATTAGGGGGTAGGTAATATAGCTGGTGGCGGTATAGGGGCTTACATTAGGGGGTAGTTAATGTAGGTGGCGGCGGGGTAGGAACTCACATTAGGGGGTAGTTAATGTAGGTGGCGGCGGGGTCCGGGAACGGCGGTTTAGGGGTTAATAACTTTATTAGGTGGCGGCGGGGGGTCTGGGAGCGGCGGTTTAGGGGTTAATGCATTTATTATTAGTAGAGTGAGGGGGGATAGCGGATTAGACGTGTCGGGCTATGTTTGGGAGGTGTGTTAGACAGTACAGGTGATTTCATAACTTAGTCAGGTTTTTTTTTTTTTTTTTTTTTTTTTTTTAATAGTTTTTTATTTGATTTAAAAGAAAAAGATAACAATTGGGGACACGCAGGACCCCTGCTCAAATATCTGTAAACATGAAGTACATACACATATATCAAGGGAGGAATAGCGTACATCAAACACATAAGAAAATAACGTTATATAAATCGTAGTTCCATACCCAAAGACTAAGCAACAAAATTCAAATCGGTGAGAACACATATTTATAAAATAAGAAGGATTGAGGCGAAAGTAGTCTGCCTAGTTGGAACCCTAGAATGGGCTCTGCTTTAGGGGGGGGGAGGGGAGGTGGGCTAATGCTAGGTATCTCATATCTATAAACATAAGGGTTGATAGGCTGAACAGAATATAAAAGGTAAAGATAGGTGTTGCTTGCTCTAGGAATAAAATATTGTCCATAGCTTTCTTTAAAACTAAGACGCATAACAAGAACTTGGGCATCCTGCAAGGCTGAGAGCCCTTCTATTGTACTATGGGGCTTAACTGTATAGCATCTCTAGGTTACATAGTTTAAGCTAAGATCAGTCTTGAGTGGATGCGTTGTAATACAATGTTCAGCTGCCGTTTACAACTTAGGGATCTCGTGATAATTAACCAAACGTTTGGATGTTCGTGGTTTATGCAGCCTGTACAAGGACTCCCTCAGGGCCTTGGCCACTGGCCCAGAAGGAGAAACAAATACCGTGTAATTGTAACCTTGAACTGTGTAATAGTGAATATAATTGTCCCCGCTGAGGGTCCCCTCTCACCCCCAGGGCGGACAGACTCATAAGGATGGTATGACAATATCATTAAAAGTATCGTGCTTATGACCCCCAGTTGGTAGAATTATAATATAGCTGCCATGACATCAATTTCACATATTTATGAAAATATCTCCCCCGAGGCTCTCCCCCAATCCACGGGAAGGAGAAACCGATAAGATGTCCGCAGCCTATGTTGGAAATAGCTAACGGCAAACTACAGAGGCAAGATAAACAACAAGATAGAGCAACATCCAGGTCTCACAATAGTGCCATCAGGGATGACCCCAGGTGGCACTATGTCATGTACCCCAGGATACCCCCTACAAGGGAAATGAGGTGACCCAGACTATATTGATATGCGCTTAAAACACCTATTTTTGGGGCGCTTAGTATGGTGAGCCAGAACATAGTGCATGTTAACACTAGCATATTAAAAATGCAACATATTATAAATGGACCGGAGCTGTTGGTATCAGCGTATAAGCTAAAGAAAAATTCCCATAGTGAATAATGGCACAGTGAGACAGCATTGGGATAAGGGTTGTGAACAGCAATAAACATGAAGCATACTTGTAGCAATTATGCAGGTAACATATGTATAAAAACAATCTGAATGATGTGCACAAGACAGAGAATTGTGGCTATCAAGATATAGCATTCACATTTGCATAAGCTAAATAGCCAGCACCAGTCTGAAGACTAACTGTATTCCCCCACATTCATAAGCTGCAAGTATATTGACATTGACATTATGCTATCAGTTACTACAAGGCAGTACAGGTTCAGTAATAGGTAATATACAGCATGCAAAAAAAAGGAAAAATCACAAACTATCAGTGAATGGGTTATTGCTAAAGTAAATAAGTCGTTACACTTAAAGAGCGGTGATTCAGACCTGTGGTCATCATATTCCTTTATCTCAAGAATTCTTAGAGGTGTAATTGCAAACAAAGGCTGAAGTCTATAACCCGTAGTTATATCTAATAAATAGAGCAGTCATAAACAAGAGTTCAAGGCTCAAGCCTACAGCTGTACTCAGTGAGAAGCCATGAGTCCACTCAGGAGACTGCCCGAACCCACAAAGGATCATACCTTCATCCTATTCCAGTCTTATTATTAGGGCCCCAGGCAGGAGAGAATAAAAAACGCTGCTCTACCAGTTCCCAAAACAGCAGCTCTTGTCTCATGCAGGTCGCTTCAATTTTTATTTCAGTCAGCAGTTCCGAGGGTAACTGACGCTGAGCCTCTGGCTTCCGCACGTGGCCCATGGCACATCTCTCTGCCACAGGCTCACCTTCAGGCCTTTGAGTGAATGGTCTCACCCTTGCATGGACTCGACCCGCAACTCTATTTTTTTGTCCTGCTTGTGCCCTCACAGGCAACGCACTGTGGGCCAATGTAGATGAAGGGGCTCTCCTCCCAGTGGACCCCCGGCTTTTGGGGTCAAATACAACTCGCTTGCTGGGGCTCTGGGTAGGGAATTTCCCTTTCCTGTCTTCCTGCAGCGCTGCCGCTTCTGCCCCATCCATTAAGGACCCACGCGTTCGGGAGCGTGTAACTGCATTCACCGCTTCTGTGACCTGGGTGAGCTGCTCCAAGAAAAGTGCCTGAAGGGTCTTGTATGACACGCGAGCCATATTTTTAGTTATCAGGGGATGTTCCACTTGCTGTCAGTCACAACCCCTTGCAGAAAGGCCGGGTGCCGGTCTCAAAAAGGCCCAAACCTCTCACCTTTGTGCCTTTGCTATGCCTTGTGCTGAGATTCTTTAAAAGGGAAGGCTGCGATGGTGCAGTTAAGCCTCAGGAGTTGTGGCGTAGTTACAACTCTGCTATGGCGACTCCATTTCTGTCCCGCCTGGTGTTCAAACAGCTATGGCGATTGCGTTGATAGCTTGTAGGGATAGTTAGCCATCTATTTATCACCTTGTAGCCGGATATTAGCTCCCTTAATGTTCAAGGACCTAATTTCTAAGATTTCGCTACCCGGAGCTTCACACTGTTGCGGCCATGTTGGTTGCCGGCCGGCTCCGCCCCCTTAGTCAGGTTTTGTAGGCGCCGGCAGTTTCTAAAGTGCTGTAAGTCACTGGCGACTCCAGAAATTTGTACTTACGCAGATTTCTGGACATCGCTGGTTTATCCGACTTACGGCACTTTAGCATCTGACGGTGCCGTATATGGGATAGCTCGAGTTGCGAGCTGAAACTACGGGCGGCGGGGGTTCCCTCACTTGCGCCACAAACTACGATCTATATCGTATATATATATATTTTCAAATAAAGATAGCAAGAGAACAAAGAAAAATTTATAATAGGAGTAAATTAGAAAGTTGCTTAAAATTGCCTGCTCTCTGAATCCTGAAAGAAAAAATTTGGGTTCAGTGTCGCTTTAAAGGGACATGAAACCCATTTTTTTTTATTCAGCATGTAATTTAAACACTTTTCTAATTTACTTCTTGTATCTAATTTTCTTAATTATCTTGATATCCTTTGTTGAAATGCAGGGACCTACGCTAAGGAGCGTGCACATGCCTTGAGCACTATATGGCAGCAGTTTTGTAATAATGTTATCCATTTGCAAGAGCACTAGATGGTAGCGCTATTTCCTGCCATGCAGTGCTCCGGACACCAACCTAGGTTTCCATCTAATAAAGAATACCATGGTAACAGAGCAAATTTAATAATAGAAGTAAATTGATTTTTTTTTTTTATTGTATGCTCTGTGTGGATCACAAAAGGAAAATGTTGGGTTTCATATCCCTTTAATCATGCATAATTACAAAAGTGTATCACTAGCTTTCAAATATTTTACAATATCCAATCCCATTTCATTCTGCACTGCTATAAATTGAATCCTTAGGATTACCTCTCTTGATACACCTAAATTCTAATACATTACTGACATCTAGTGGTACATAAAACAAGTGCAACTAAAGTATTTACAATTCTAACAAAGATTAAAAAATAATTCCCAAAGTCAACATTCAGAATACTTACATCCAATGGTATAAAAAATTAATTGCCCCTACATATACATAATATCTTTCATAGAAAAAGATATAGATCATATTCTCTATTTAAACCTGTGGGTGTAGAGTATTGAGGTATTTTATCCACCAAATTTCCCTCTGTTTCAATTTTAATTATCTATCACCACCCTGTCTTGGTATATGATCTATCACTTCAAACCTAAGTTGACTGAGTGTCCCAATTCTACAAAATGTGCTGCTACATGAAGTCTTGTATTGCAAATAATTTAATTGTACTTGTTTTATGTACCAATAGATGTCAGTAATGTTTTTTTAACTTGTATATCAAGAGAACTACAGATGGAAATGTGATTGGACATTGGAAAGTATTGAAAGGGTAGCGATTCACCGGTGTAATTAGGTATGATTAAGGACCATGTAGGTCCAGAACATTGCTAATTTGTTTGGGATATTTCCTCCAATAAAGATTTTTTAACCTTTTCTTACACTGTGGTGCTGTCACAATTAATTTGATTAAACATTTTACAAATGTATTTCTAAATATTAACATTTATTCCGTGGCGTTGTCCTTGATAAAGTACACCAGAGAAATTGCAAAAAAAAAAAAAAAAATCTAGAAATTATATATATCTTAAAGTGGCTGCAAAAGCACTGTTCTTAATTCAGTTGACTAACAAAAGCTTTACCTAGCACCATACTTTTCATCATAGAGTCACTAGCAATGTGCCTTTTTATTTATTATGTTTTATATCTGTTATTATACTTTATTAAATTGAATTGAAAGCCAAATGTATTTTACAAGCATAGTATTGACGTTATTCCCCACCTGCCTCTAGTCATAGGTGCCACCATGTTGAGCTCTGTCTTTCACTACATTCCAGTGCTGAAGTATTTGCACACATGCAGCAAATCTCCTTCAGACACATGCAGTGTAACCTAGGTTTCAAAATGGTAGCAGACATGCATATTTACATGAAACGTATTTATTGTTTAATGTCCCTTTAATGGTGTTGTTGTCCTAAGCTGTACATAATTCTCACTTCTCTACTGAACCTAAACTAAGTCTTATTTGTCACAATAGTGTGACAGAATGTCTTTGTGCTCTTATTTAATACAACATATCTTCACATATAGGTAAATAAAGTAATTGGATACATAGGGCTCCTTTACATAGAGCTGTGCAGACAAGATTCTCATCTTGAAATCCTGTTTGCACGGCTTCCCAAGGAACCGGCAGTGGACCCTGAACGTCTGCTGCTCGTATATGTACTATCACACTATTGTAATGCCGCCCCCTTCTCTCACGCAAGGGAAGGGCCTGTCAGTCACCCCAAGTGAGGTGTAAAACGCAATGATCTGATGATCGCTGCTTATTACATTGTGAAAAGCAGGCTCGCTATGTATAATTAATGAGTGTATTATGTATAATTTAGAATAGAACTACACATAAAATAAAAGTCATTGTAAATATTACCACTAAAGCACATCCTTAAAGGGACATTAAACACTAAAAAAAATGCTAGATAGAATGACGCATTCAAAGAAAATACTAGTCTGATAATAACATGTAGATGTCTTTTTAAAGTTTCATTAGCTGTTTAAATATTGACAAAATAAGTGTAAAGTTTTAGAGCCTAAAAAACAATGAGAGCTGCCATATTGTAACTTAGGTTGCCTTCTCTGCTGTGGCTAATTAGAGTCAGTTATAAATTGATCACTAGAATTTGTAGCCAATGGCTGTGTGGAATATAACAGTGTTCTGCACTTCCATTTCTGCGAACTGAAAAGCTCACAATTTCAGAATAGAATTACATGAAAAGGGCACAAAATAAATAATCAATGTATAATGTAGACTTTTTTAATATATACAATTTATAATTTTATATTACCATTTCAAAGTGTTTAATGTCCCTTTAAATAATACAGTATTTTCTCTTTTACAGCTGTACTGATGATCATGTTAATTGAAGTTAAAGGTAAATGTCACACAAACTTCTTCCAGATTTAATCTTTAAGAAAAAAATGTTTTCTTTCAAGATATACTAAAATGTTCCTTTCCTGCTCTGAATACATAAACTGAATTATTATGTGTTAAAGCTAACAACAAACTCTATGAAAAATGTAATAAAACCTTAAAACAGTCATTTTCTTTTGCTACAAAATCATTGAAGAACTCCTGTACCTTGTCTGGAAATTGATCTAAGGCCAGTATTTAAAGGAATAGGAAAGTCACAATTAAAATTGCATGGTTCAGACAGAGCATGTAATTTTAACACACTTTTAAATTCACTTCTAATTTCAAATGTGCTTTGTTCTCTTAGTATCTCTTGTTAAAAAATGAATACGCTCATATCATACACTAGTGGGAGCTGCTGCTAATTGGTGCCTGCACACATTTGTCTCTTGTGATTGGCTAAATAGATATTTTCAGCTTCCTGTCAGTAGTGCAATGCTGTCCCTTCAGCAATGGATAACAAGAGAATGAAGAAAATTTGATAATAGAATTAAATGGGAAAGTTGTTTAAAATTGTATGTGATATCTGAATCATAAAAGAAAATGTTGTGGTTTACTATCCCTTTAACATCAACATATAAATCCACACTTATTCCAACAGTAAAATGTGCCTCCTCAACTGAATACTGCACCAAATATTTCTGATATGCAGAATTAAAACCCTTATATTTTCATCCATCTCCATTTAAGAAAGAACAACACCCTTTTTGAAAGTGATATAAGTATATTACTTACCATAACCAGATGGAATCCTTTCTGATAGAAAGGGCAAAATTAAAATGTAATATATATTTATATGCAATATACTTCCATTAGCACTGGCTGTATTAGCACTAGCTGATAATTGTGTACAACATAAATAAATGGCTGCAATAATATTAGCTGTGCACAGTATACTCTGTACACTAGGCATAACAGTAATAGCTGTGTGTACACCTGACATCAGTGGCAGTAAAAATACTAGATGTGCAAAGTATATTTAGGGTTAACACTTTTAATTCAGGCTCAACCCAAGCACTCTTGTTTCATGCATAGCAGACTTTGTTTTGTGCATGTTGTCATGTAAAAGGTGAGTGACATTGTATGATATATATATATATATATACTGTATATATATATATATATAAATATATACTGTATATATATATATATATATATATATATATATATATATATATATATATATATATATATATATATATATATATCATACAGATTCATGTTTCATTTGTATGAAATATTCCTTGGATGTAAAAATCTGATTATTGGAAGCTTTAATTAAAATTTTAACACAGTCTTTTGACTCAAACTGCCTTCTGATAAGATGCACAGAGTCAAGACATCTCAAAGTACAAAGGAGACATTTGTTTAAAGTATACACTTTAAAAGAGTCTTTGTTATATGTCTTCTCTGATTAAAATTTCTAACTTAAATTACCTTGATAAACTTCCTACTAGATAACCACCCCCTGCAGTGAGAATGTACATTCAGTCTACACTTATATTGGAGACCTAGAGGAATCCAAAAATATATAAATTTAGCACTGGCATATGATAACCAAATGGTAGGACCCAGGATCTCTTTAAACTTATTCAATCCACTACCTTGTCTGGGAAAAAAGTTTGTTAACCCATATACGCGTATGATATTGTGATCTTCCCTGTAAATAAGTGGGTATAAAAAAAACAAAGTTTATATGAAATAACTTGTGTCTAATTTTCAGATATTTAATATAACATCAGACTGTATGAATGTACCAATATATATAAGTCTAGGAGCTATGTCTCATTGCCTAGCACACTATATTAAATATAAGTGACATAAATAACTATATTTAAAATGTTTGACAAATTCTGTTTAGAATAAGTCACATGCTTATTCAGATATCTGATGTACCAATGTGGTTCTGAAATAAATGATACATATATAAACTAAATATCTATCAGAATATGAAATGATATGATACTATTAAAATCAAATTATTAATATAATATAACTACTAAAAATATTATTATATTATATATACCAAATAGAAATATGACTCTTAAATTCATCCCTTGATAACCCCATCTAGTATTAAATATATAAATACATAAATTGACCCAATATTTTAGTAAAACTAGAAGTCATAAGTGTATTAAATGAAAACTGGATGAAAATATATAAGAAAATATGCATTCCTGTATTTAAAAAAAAAAAAAAAAACATTTAATATTTTGCAAATAAAATTTCTCATTCAAGATCCTGTGCCCCCCGGTGGTGCAGAGGTATTATTATCCTATATAATAAAAGGCCAAGTGTGTTTGTCTGAAGCTGTCATGCGCAGTAGAGACAGCACGAGGACAAACACACCTGGCCTTTGAGTCCCTAGCTGATCTGCGGCAGAAGTGGGCATGACCGGGCGTGAGCGGGGGTGTGGCCGGTGTGAAGGGGGTGTGGTCTGGCGTGAATGGCTGTGAAGGGACGTGGCCGGTTGTGAAGGGGCGTGGCGAGATAGAGAGGGGAGAGAGATTGAGAGGGGGGAGAGAGAGGGGGAGAGAGGGGGAGAGAGGGGGAGAGGGGGGAGAGAGGGGGAGAGGGGGGGAGAGGGGGGAGAGAGGGGGGAGAGAGGGGGGGGAGAGAGAGAGGGGGGTGAGAGAGGGGGGAGAGAGAGGGGGAGAGAGACAGCAAAAGAGAGGGGGGAGAGAGTCAGCAAAAGACAGGGGGGAGAGAGACAGCAAAAGACAGGGGGGAGAGAGACAGCAAAAGAGAAAGGGGAGAGAGACAGCAAAAGAGAGAAGGGGAGAGAGACAGCAAAAGAGAGGGGGGAGAGACAGCAAAAGAGAGGGGGGAGAGACAGCAAAAGAGAGGGGGGAGAGAGACAGCAAAAGAGAGAGGGGGAGAGAGACAGCAAAAGAGAGAGGGGGAGCGAGACAGCAAAAAAGAGGGGGGAGAGAGACAGCAAAAGAGAGGGGGAGAGAGACAGCAAAAGAGAGAGGGGGAGAGAGACAGCAAAAGAGAGGGGGGAGAGAGCGTAAAAGAGAGGGGGGAGAGGGAGCACAAAAGAGAGGGGGGAAGAGAGAGCGCAAAAGAGGGGGGAGAGAGTGCAAAAGAGAGGGGGGAAGAGCGCAAAAGAGAGGGGGGAGAGAGAGTGCAAAAAAGAGGGGGGAGAGAGCGCAAAAGAGAGGGGGGAGAGAGTGCAAAAGAGATGGGGAGAGAGAGAGAGAGCGCAAAAGAGATGGGGGAGAAAGAGAGCGCAAAAGAGAGGGGAGAGAGAGCAAAAGAGAGGGAGAGAGAGAGTGCAAAAGAGAGGGGGAGAGAGAGAGCGCTAAAGAGAGGGGGAGAGAGAGAGCGCTAAAGAGAGGGGGAGAGAGAGAGCGCAAAAGAGAGGGGGGAGAGAGAGCTCAAAAGAGAGGGGGGAGAGAGAGCTCAAAAGAGGGGGGAGAGAGAGAGCAAAAGAGAGGGGAGAGAGAGAGCAAAAGAGAGGGGTGAGAGAGAGCACAAAAGAGAGGGGGAGAGAGAGAGAGCAAAAGAGAGGGGGGAGAGAGAGCTCAAAAGAGAGGGGGAGAGAAAAAGCTCAAAAGAGAGGGGGAGAGAAAAAGCTCAAAAGAGAGGGGGAGTGAGAGAGCAAAAGAGAGGGGGGGGGGAGAGAGAGCGCAAAAGAGAGGGGGAGAGAGAGAGCGCAAAAGAGAGGGGGAGAGAGAGATTTCAAAAGAGAGGGGGGAGAGAGAAAGCTCAAAAGAGAGGGGGAGAGAGAGAGAGAGCAAAAGAGAGGGGGGGAGAGAGCAAAAGAGAGGGGGAGGGAGAGAGCGCAAGGGGTGGGACCGCTGTACTGCAAAAAATGGCCCGTGTGAACAGGCTTTAGGACTAGTTTATTTATAAAGTGCCAACAGATTCTGCAGCGCTGTCCATGGGTACAAAAATAAAAGTACAGTACAATACAATATAAAATACAGCAGACAAAGTTTAACAAACAAATACAGGGGGAATTGAGGGCCCTGTTCCTGTGGGAAATTACAATCTAGAGGGAATTAAGTTACCAGATGCAAAAAGGCAAGCGGCCTATGAGCGCTGAATTCACACCAAGAGTTTCCTCATTGGATGATTTAAAAATGGAGGAGGACTTAAGTCTCAGACAAAAACTCTGCACATGGGAAGAGAGGTGGCCCCTGCTGTCTTGCTGCCTTGCCTAACCTTTCTTTTTGCTTACACAGAGTCTGGTGTGTGACACAGTCTTTGTGAGACAAGCCCCTGCTGGAACCCTCTTTTTGGAAAAGAGAATATTGGGCTCACTTCACTTCCAAAATTTTGGATATTTCATTATATGACATTGAGAGAAACTGGGTATTGAAAGGCTAAACTTTGCTATTTGGTAACTGGTAACATATAGCGATTACATATTTTTAACAGGGACTACAGCTTAAACGTTCTTTATAGCAATAGTATAATAGCAGAAGCTGTGATTTAAAAGTATACCTTATATTTATAATTTAATATTAAATTGATCATTGTATTCTATATAATAATTATATTTGCATTAAGTAAATTTACTATTGAGAAAAAGGGTTATGCATTAATATTCATAAATTCATTTTAAGTTATTGTGGTATATTTTAGAAATTGTATTATTGTGGCTAGGTCAGACTTATTAATGCTGTACTGATTGATATATGTTGAATTGATAATATTGTGTAAATCTCTTTGGTGGATTATTTGAAGCTATATAAGACTATTTTGGTTACATAGTTCAATCATATTTCCTGAAAATTCTATCAGATTGTTGGATTAAAGTTAAGATTGGTATCATAATATTTGTCTTATTTTTGCTAACCAAGTGTTGTTAAATAAGTAATCCATATTGTGCATTTGATTGATGCTATTAATTTCTGAATATCTCAACAGTATTATTCTGAAGTACACTAAAGAGATTATACAACATTTTACTGGGGTGTACTACTAAGATTCTGCTATATTAATTAGAGGTATTGCTGACGATAATTTTATTATTATTAATTATTAATATTCATAATTCCATTAAATATACTAACATTTTAATCATAATGTATACATTAAGCGTAAATACACAAACCCACACAAAGACATTCACACACTCTCACTCTCTCTCTCTCTCTCTCTCTCTCTCTCAAAAAGACACTTTAATACACTCATAGACCCATGCACAAAGACACTCTAACACAGATACACTCAAAGACACACACACAGGCACACACACAGACTCACAGACACACACACTTGTGCACACAGGCACACACACAGACTTACACACACAGGCACACACACACACAAGCATACACACACGCACACACACTCAGATACACACATACTCATACACACAGGCACACTCGCACACACAGACACACTCACTCATACACACAGGCACACACACACACTCAGACACACACAGAGACACACACAGGCACACACACACACACAAGCATACACACACACACACTCAGACACACACATACAAATTACAAAAAAAACTTCTTGTGTTGTGCAGTATGGTGCGACAAGCTTCATACGGCACAAAAGTCAAGCCCTGATTAGACATGCTCGTGCACGTATTTCCCCATAGACATCAATGGAGAAAGAGTGTTAGAAAACACCTGCGTTTGCGGAATGGCAATCGATATAATGCAATCCCTATTGATGTCTATGGAGACAATAAAGTTTTGTTTAAATCTAACACCCTAACATAAACCCCTAGTCTAAATACCCCTAATCCGCCGTTCCCTGACATCGCCAACACTAAATAAAGCTATTAACCCCTAAACCGGCGCCCCCGACATCGCTAACACTAAATAAACCTATTAACCTTTAATCCGCCGTCCACCCGCATCGCTAACACCCAAATAAAACTATTAACCCCCTAATCCGCCACCCCCACCCCCCGCATTGCAAATACTAAACTAAACCTATTAACCCCTAAACCGCCAAAAACCCACATCGCAAATACTCAACTAAACCTATTAACCCCCTAAACCGCCAAACACCCATATTACTACTACCTAAATTAAACTATTAACCCCTAAACCTAACACCCGCTAACTTTAAATCAAAGTTACAATATAATTACCTTAACATTAATAAAACTTACCTGTGATATAAAAAAAAAACTAACCTTAAACTATAAATGAACCTAACATTACTATTTTTAAAACATAAATCAGAATTCAAGGGACGCCATCTTGGATAACGTCATTTAAAGGAACCTTCATTCTTCAAGTTCCATTGACAGAAGAGGATGCTCCGCGCCGGATGTCTTGAAGATGGAGCCGCTCCTAGTCAGAAGGATGAAGATAGAAGATGCCGTCTGGATGAAGACTTCTGCCCGCCTGGAGGACAACTTCTTGCCGCTTGGATGAAGACTTCTCCTGGCTTGATGAGGATGAATGTTCGGTCTTCAAAAACTGTAAGTGGATCTTCGGGGGTTAGTGTTAGGTTTTTTTTAAGGCTGAAAAAGCAGTGTTAACAGGTCCTAATACTGCTTTTTCACTACCGTTGGTATTACGAGTCTTGCAGGTTTAGGGGCACCGCACACTTCTTTGGCCTTACCGCAAAACGACTTACGTAAACTTCGTAAAGTCTTTTTTCTATGGGACTTCCATAGCGCCGGTATTACGAGTCTGTCCTGGGAGGCCAAAAAGTGAGCGGTACACCCTCTACCTCCAAGATCCCTAACCCATTTTAAAGTCAGTAGTTAAGAGTTTTATGGTACAACGCCGTAACATAAAACTCATAACTAAAGTGCTAAAAAGTACACTAACACCCATAAACTACCTATTAACCCCTAAACCGAGGCCCTCCCGCATCGCAAACACTAAAATTAAAATTTTAACCCCTAATCTGCCGTCCCTAACATCGCCACCTACATTATACTTATTAACCCCTAATCTGCCGCTCCAGACATCGCCGCCACCTACATTATACTTATAAACCCCTAATCTGCTGCCCCCAACATCGCCGACACCTACATTATTTTTATTAACCCCTAATCTGCCGCCCCCAACATCGCCGCAACTATTCTACATTTATTAACCCCTAAACCTAAGTCTAACCCTAACACCCCCAAACTTAAATATAATTTAAATAAATCTAAATAAAATTACTATCATTACCTAACTAATTCCTATTTAAAACTAAATACTTACCTGTAAAATAAACCCTAAGCTAGCTACAATATAACTAATAGTTACATTGTAGCTAGTTTAGGGATTATTTTTATTTTACAGGCAAGTTTGTATTTATTTTAACTAGGTAGAATAGTTACTAAATAGTTATTAACTATTTAATAACAAACTAGCTAAAATAAATACAAAAGTGCCTGTAAAATAAAACCTAACCTAAGTTACAATAACACCTAACACTACACTACAATTAAATAAATTAACTAAATTAAAAACAATTAAATAAATTAAATTAAATTAGCTAAATTACAAAAACAAACAAACACTAAATTACAGAAATTAAAAACAAATTACAGATCTTTAAACTAATTACACCTAATCTAATAGCCCTATCAAAATAAAAAAAAGCCCCCCCAAAATAAAAAAAACCCTAGCCTAATTTAAACTATCAATAATCCTTATAAGGGCCTTTTGCAGGGCATTGCCCTAAAGTAATCAGCTCTTTTACCTGTAAAAAAAAAATACAAACACCCCCCAACAGTAAAACCCCCCACCCACACAACAACCCCCCCAAATAAAAAGCTAACTAAAAAACCTAAGCTCCCCATTGCCCTAAAAAGGGCATTTGGATGGGCATTGCCCTTAAAAGGGCAGTTAGCTCTTTTGCGGCCCAAAACCTAATCTAAAAATAAAACCCACCCAATACACCCTTAAAAAACACTAACCCCCTGAAGATCGACTTACAGTTCTGAAGACCGGACAACCATCCTCAAGAAAGCGGCAGAAGTCTTCATCCAACTGGGCCGAAGTCCTCAACAAAGCCGGGAGAAGTCTTCATCCAAGCTGGGCGAAGTCGTCCTCCAGATGGCAGAAGTCTTCATCTAGACGGCATCTTCTATTTTCATCCAGCGGAGCGGCTCCATCTTCAAGACATCCGACGCGGAGCATCCTCTTCTTCCGACGACTACCTGAGGAATGAAGGTTCCTTTAAGTGACGTCATCCAAGATGGCGTCCCTTATATTCCGATTGGCTGATAGAATTCTATCAGTCAATCGGAATTAAGGCAGAAAAAATCCTATTGGCTGATGCAATTTTTTTTTTTTTAAATAAGAATTATTTAGGTAATAATATAAATTTTTATTTAGATTTATTGTAATTATATTTAAGTTAGGGGGTGTTAGGGGTAGGTTTAGACTTAGGTTTAGGGGTTAATACAGTTAGTATAGTGGCGGCGACGTTGGGGGCGGCAGATTAGGGGTTAATAAATGTAGGTAGGTGGCGGCGATGTTAGGGACAGCAGATTAGGGGTTAATAATATTTAACTAATGTTTGCGAGGCGGGAGTGCGGCGGTTTAGGGGTTAATATGTTTGTTATAGTGGCGGCGACGTTGGGGCGGCAGATTAGGGGTTAATAAGTGTAGGTAGGTTGCGGCGACATTGGGGGCGGCAGATTAGGGGTTAATAAATATAATGTAGGTGGCGGCAGTGTCCGGAGTGGCAGATTAGGGGTTAATAAGTATAATGTAGGTGTCGGCAATGTCGTGGGCGGCAGATTAGGGGTTAATAAGTGTAAGATTAGGGGTGTTTAGACTCGGGGTTCATGTTAGGGTGTTAGGTGTAAACATAAATTTTATTTCCCCATAGGAATCAATGGGGCTGCATTACTGAGTTTTATGCTGTTTTTTTTGCAGGTGTTAGACTTTTTCTCAGTCGGCTCTCCCCATTGATTCCTATGGGGAAATCGTGCACAAGCACGTACGACCAGCTCACCGCTGACTTAAGCAGCGCTGGTATTGGAGTGCGGTAAGGAGCACAATTTTGCTCAACGCTCACTTCTTGCCTTTTAACGTCGGGTTTGTAAAAACCTGTAATACCAGCGCTGCAGGTAAGTGAGCAGTGAGAGAAAACTGCTCGCTAGCACCGCATAGCCTCTAACGCAAAGCTCATAATCTGGCCATTAGATTTTAGTGTAATGCAGGTTAGGTTTTATTTTACAGGTAGCTTTGTATTTATTTTAACTAGGTAGTTAGCAAATAGTTAATAACTATTTACTAACTAGTCTACCTAGTTAAAATAAATACAAACTTACCTGTGAAATAAAAATTAAACCTAAGCTAGCTTCAATATAACTATTAGTTATTTTGTAGCTAGCTTAGGTTTTTTTTTACAGGTAAGTTTGTATTTAGTTTAAATAGGAATTATTTAGTTATTAATTGTAAGGTTTATTTAGATTTATTTTAATTATATTTAAGTTAGGGGGTGTTAGGCTTAGGGTTACGTTAGGGTTACATTAGGGTTAGGATTAGGGGTTAATATATTAATGTAGAGTTAGTGATGTGGGAGGTCAGAGGTTTAGGGGTTAATAATTTATTTTAGTATATTTTGTTGTGGGGGGCTTACGGTTTAGTGGTTAATAGGTTTATTATAGCGGTGGTGTGGGCGGACGGCATATTAGGGATTAATAATATTTAAATAGTGTTTGCAATGTGGGAGGCGGCGGTTTAGGGGTTAATAGGTTTGTTATAGTGGCGACGATGTCGGGGAGCGGCGGAATAGTGGTTAATAATTTTATTTTAGTGGCGGCGATGTCCAGAGCAGCAGATTAGGGGTTAATAATTTTATTTTAGTGTTTGCGATGCGGGAGGGCCTCGGTTTAGTGGTTAATAGGTAGTTTATGGGTGTTTAGTGTACTTTGTAACACTTTAGTTATGAGTTTTATGCTAAAGATTTGTAACGTAAAACTCAAACTACTGACTTTAGATGGCGGTACAGATCTCGTCAGTATAGAGTGTACCGCTCACTTTTTGGCCTCCCAGGAAAATTCGTAAAACCATCGCTATGGGAGTACCATATAAAAAGGACTTTTTTAAAAGTGCGGTACTGACGTTGCGTGACGGCCAAAAAGGTGTGCAGTACACCTATACCTACAAGACTTGTAATAGCGGCGTTAGGGAAAAAGCAGCGTTATTAAGCATAGCGATGCTTTTCACTCATAACGCTAAACTCGGAATCTAGCTGATAGTTTCTTTGGCAACAAAGTAGTTTCTGTAGTGAGAGCAGCTGAAACTTGAACCCATGAGTTGTCAAGACCACTCGGCCCAACAAACACAATCAATCATACGATCCATACACACCCTATTTATAAAACCACCTTCCTTAACAATACCCAATAATGACACAACACCATTTTTTGGTATAAAATGAGGCCGCAGCTTGTTTATTAAAAACAATTGAATTAAAACATAACCATGTATAAATAATCTCTCAATACATAAACATAAAATTAACATACCCAACCAAACCCGGGGTGAAACCAAAACTGAAATCATGTAACAGCAAAGCAGCCTTTTCCCTACATCCCTTCCTTAGCGTAACGGCTTAACCAGGGTTCTATCTCCCTTCCCCTCACTGGAGACGCCCCCTTTTTCAGACAGGTCCTGCTTATCCCCTGGTTTACCCCTTCTAGCATTTTATATATTGGTGGGCTCCACCACACCCTGAACATTCATGCCTGAATTTACAGGAATTTCCCCACTTACAAGATCCTTCATTGAACACGAAACAGAAACCTTTTTTAAAGCCTGCCAACAAACTACTGACTGACTGTCCGCCGGCACCAAATCGAAAGGGCTGCGAGGCTCTACATGTCGTCATGATCTTTAGCCAAAGCCTCATATCCCCGTCGTCCCATTTCATTTCAGACTTAACCGCTAACCTCTGACGAAAATGCTCGTCATAGGACCACCAAGCCATCCCCTCGTACGTCCTTTGCGCCGCCGCTATCTTGTCAAGCTAACAAAAAAGAAGGGCCCCTTGGTCAGGAAATTCTCCAGCCATAACACTGGCGTAGATAACAAAGCCTGGAACCAATTTGAGAATGTTTTGGGAAGCTTTCGGTAGCGCTTCTTGCGCTCCTCTTCCTCCTTTTTAGAGGAATCTTTTTTTAGAATCCTCTGGAATTTCAAATGACTAATCCAATGGTAGTAATGAAAAAAGCTCAGTAAACTCTCTCCTCAAAATCATTTCCCTAATCTCACCTGTCAAGTGCAAACCCAAAGTACCTATGGAACAGAGACAGGATCTAGCAATGGCTGTATCCGCAACTCGTAACTCAGGACCCCCTACTGCCTTTTTTGCATCCGACGGCACCCCTTCCCCTGAACCAACCACCTGCGCTCCCGCCTCCACTACTCACAATACTTGGGCCTAAGCTTTTTTCTGTAACCTGACTCCCAACTGAAACTGAATTCAATCCCGAACCTACTAATGAGCCCTCAGCAGGAACCCAAACATTTGCTACAGATGGAACAACTGGCTGCGCCACCGATTTCTCAAATCTGGCCAACAACTCTTTAAGACTAGCTATCAAAGAAACCGGTACAGAACCCCCCACATTCTCACTCACACTCAAACTACAAATATTTCCCTCCCCTATCAAACCCAGCATTTTCTCACCTGACAAGTTGGCATCTTCTTGAACACTGCAAGAAGCAGTAGCATCATTGATTGACTGAACTTCCACGCCGTGAGGACCGCCTACACGCGGGTCCGTTACATGTCTTCCCATCCTTTTCTGCTCACCGAAGCTCTCTCCTCCAACCACTTCCAACTGCTGGGGCACTGCGGATGATTCTGCAAGCAAAAAGTTTGTGAAAGCCCCCCTCTTGGAGGAAGAAAACCCCTTCCCCCTCTGCTGTAACACTGACTGGGAACCCCAGCCATAATTACTCCCCTTTCCCTCTTAGGCTCTGAACTAGTCCTGTCCAAAACAAAACACCCTCCCCAACCGCAAATCTCTTGGACAGCATATCTTTCCTATTACCTTCAGCCCCACCTGACCAACTTGGCCATCCCACCCTCACACCCTCCCTACTTAACTGACTGGCCATATGGGCCGTAAAAAAACAGCCCCTCTTACCTTAAGGCCTGAACATGAATTCTGGGCCATGCTCACCTGATCACTCGAAGACAAAGATGAGGATGCTACCCCTCTCAAAGGGCCCTCGTCCGGATCCAAGCTGATGCTCTCTGTCCATGGATCCACCAGGCCAAAAGAAGCCTCTTCAAGACCATCACCTTCTTCTGTCACAATCATTTGACCTGCCCGACTGACAGGCCATCCAACACTCTCCTGAGCTCCTGCAGAAAGCAAACTGACAGATGAGATACCTCTTCCCCTTCTTTACTAGGTAAACTTCTTTCCCTACCAGCCATGACACAATCCCTAGTAAACAACCCCCAACCACTGATATAGGGGCCTGAACTTTGGGAGTGGGAGGGACAAACTCCTCATCTGAAGAAGATAAAACCAATTAGCATTGCCCTCCTCCTCCATTACAAAATCCCTACCAGGAGGAGAAGGATTTTCCAAAGGGTCCTCAAAACTACACAATGAATCCCCAATAACTTTACTAAAATAAACCTGCTCCCCCAACCCCCCAACCCAGTAACCCCTGAGCTAAATACACTAGGAATTAAACCAATACTAACAGTACTGCAGGGCCAGAAAGATTCAACTGGCCGTCACTCAGGTCTTGCATCTAAATCTGACAAAGTGGAACGGCCGCTCCAAAATCCTCGACAGACGCTGCTCTCAGGCTCACAGCGGTGACGTCAGATGCCACAAATTGGGGCAAAGGAGGCTCGCAAATGGGCAAAGGTACAATGCTGGAAAAAAAAGACGCTTTGTCCACCACTTGCATGTTTGCTGTTTAATGGAATAAAGGTTCCTGTTTTCAATTTAACTGCCGTGCTGCTGGTTTCTTTACTTTTTGGCTTGCATCTGAATCTCCTCCCCACTACCCTGCCCTTGCATAGGTGAACCAGAATTAAATGATACATTTTCCCTAAATTCCCTCACCCTCCCTTCAGGCCCAAAAAGGCCATAACTCAGGTCCTGGCCTTCTAGCTGTAGCCTTATCTTTACTAACTCAGGCTTAACTTGGTCGTAACTCACTCTCAGCTCCTGTGTCTCACCTGAAAGCTGAAACTGCTGTCTCCCAGGACTAACATCCTGCCTTATAAATCCCATTTTCTTATGGCCTGCACACTCTCCTGACCGACCACGACCCATCCTCGTCCCCAAAAGACCTGCTGTCCTGCTGGTATCTTCCCCAGCGCTTGGACTGCGCCTCCTTCTTCCAGTTTTGCTCCCAGCCTCAGGAGTGAAGTGAGCAGGGGGTCTAGAACGCCGTGTCGGTTGCTGTCTCTCTTCCGCCAGCTGCTCCGCTTGAGGGAGAGTTATAACTCCCTTCAGCTGTTCCACTAACCATTCTGGGCTCTTTGCATCAGCAGCAGCCCTCAGCTGCTGAAATAATACCTCAAAATCCTCCATCCGGCAAAGCTGAGCAGGCAAGACTCAAATTCACTGAAAACTGTGAC
This sequence comes from Bombina bombina, assembly GCF_027579735.1. Taxonomy (NCBI): domain Eukaryota; kingdom Metazoa; phylum Chordata; class Amphibia; order Anura; family Bombinatoridae; genus Bombina; species Bombina bombina. The sequence continues at coordinate 261,848,934 of NC_069506.1, forward strand.
GTCGTCTTCCCGCTCAGCAGTTGCCTTCTCCTACCCTCAGACTCTGCCCAGCAACACACCTCCCCACCAATCGGGCCTCACTTCCTCCAGGAGTCAAAGGCCCCTTCCCTCTAAGCTTTTCCCGTGTCCAAAGGTGATTTTTCACTCCTTCTCACACTGCTCCCTGAAAAATTGTTACATTTGTCTAAACTAACTTTCTCTGTCAAGTTGCCTTATTTCTACTAAAGTATGACAGAAAACTGCTGCCTTCTAAAGTGTACTCAATACTGTGAACAGCTAATATTGTCACAGCCAGTAATGCCTGAAGTACACAATATACACAGTATATATATATATATATATATATATATATATATGTGTGTGTCTGTAATAACACTAGCTATACAAAGTATATTGTGTACATTGGACCTCACTGGCAGTAATAATAATAGCTGTGGACATTATATAATGTTATCTGGACACCGGTGGCTTTAATAGTACTATCAGGTACACAATATACTGTATACAGCTAGTACTATTACATCCAGTAATATGAGGTATAAACAATTAACTGTGAGGAGCTAATACTATTGCATGCAGTAATATGAGGCGTACACAATGTACTGTACACGGCTAATGCTATTACATCCAGTAATATCAAGTGTAAACAATATTCTACACACAGATTATATTATTACAGTCAGGATATTTTAACCGTTTTTACGCTGTTAGCACGTTTAATGCCATCCTTACAGAGAGGGGCTTTAACGCTGTTAGGACAGCATGGAACGTTCTATCTTATATGGCGTTCTGCAGCCTCTTCCTTTTTGGGAATGGAAAATTGGACTGGGGGGCGTGCCTAGCATCGTAGGCAGTCCCCCATGATCAGATCCCGGCCTTGAAATCATGTGATAGCATCGATGATCTTCTGATTTCGTTTTTCCAGCTTCATTACGATGATAAACGTGCCCCCAGCATAAAGGGGTTAAAATGTAATTATTTTTTAATTGTTTTTCCTGTGCTGAATAAACCAGCAGATCTGTAGTTGTATATGCTGATTAGCGAAAATAAATCTACTTGCAAACCAATATCTCGTGCATGGTTATGTTATAAGGTCAGTGCCTTTTAATCTTTATAGATTGGGACAGAGATAAATATGCTAGAAACAAATACTGTTTTATATTTTTTTCCAGGCTTGTCTTGCCCTCCTGGTGCTAAATGGTCAGACTGTGCAGGCTGTTGGTCACTCTGTCCCACTTTGAGTATGTACTGTTCACAAAAATGTACAGAGGGCTGCGCGTGTGAACAGAAAGGATACGTTATACATGAAAACACGTGTATTCCAAGCAGTGAGTGCCCTATTATTCCTAAACCAGGTAAGTGTTTTATTGCAAAAAAAGCTAATTTCAGTATCTGACATTCACTATGGTGCAAGGGATTTTTCCTTTTTTTCACAAAATGGGACGGATTTATCATGGCTTGGACAGACAAGGTCGGACATCTCTGTTCCTGTCCGCTCAGCATAGTGTCTAGCGGGCAGCAATACGCTGCCCGCATTTATCATTGCACACTACGCATAGTGTTTAACACCGCCCCCTGCTTGCACACAGCCAATCGCACACAAGCAGGGGCTGTCAATCTCCCCGGTCGAAAAAGTCCCAGGGGAATGTGACAAGCCACAGTTGATGTAATGGGTTAAGAAGCAGCATTCTGCAGCCAAAGGTGCTTTAAAGCTGCTATTGCAGCTTCTTAAATGGAGCCCAATGTCTTCTATAGAAAACTACAATGCACTGTTTCAATGTTTCACAACTCTGAATGTAAAGAAGAACTATAAAAACTCAACTTAAATGAGATGAGGTGTCATTAATTCATGCTGATTTCGGAAGCATCATTACCTTATGAAATTAATACATATTAAAATATTGTCATTTAAAGGATCTAAATCAAACCAGCTCTGCACCATTTCAGCATTAATTGAAGGGTAAAGGTTAGTTTAGCAGAACACTCAACTGCCCCGCATTAGGGTGGGATATCCAGTGTCCTCTGTCCCACAGTTCTCAGAGAGGTCCCTTAACAGTAAATGCCCCAGGGGACCACACAACAATATCAAGAACCTGACCTCACCCAAGGTGCATCAAACTCCACATCCCACAACTACATACCTGCAAACTGATATGACTCCACCATGCTCACTCTGCCCCTGCAATATCGCAGTCCAATATAAAAGTCAAGACATTTTTTAAAAGATGCCTTAGGGATTACTGCTTGAATGTCATCCTTTATGGGATTTAAACACAGAGAGGCCCATTTATCAAGCTCGGAATGGAGCTTGAAGGGCCGTGTTTCTGGCGAGTCTTCAGACTCGCCAGAAACACCAGTTATGAAGCAGCGGTCTAAAGACCGCTGCTTCATAACCCTGTCTGCCTGCTCTGATGAGTCTGCAGGGGGCTGCGTTGCACCAGCAGCTCGTGAGCTGCTGGTGCAATGCTGAATACGGAAAGTGTATTGCTCTCGGCATTCAGCGATGTCTGTCGGACCTGATCCGCACTGTCGGATCAGGTCCGACAGACATTTGGTAAATCGGCCTCATAGAGTTGCAGGGTCACTTGTTAAAATGACATGATCTAACGAATTGGAACATTTGTTATGTTACCACAATAATGCTCCTTTAAAGGGACATTAAATATTAAAGTCATGTTTTATATCTTCTTCATAAATAAATCACTGCATTGCAAAAGGTATGCATGCAAAATTCATTCTCTAAAAGCTTTTAAAGTGAATGTAAATTTTGATGCTAAAGTGCCCGGTTTTTAAAACTTTGATTAAAAACAGGGGCACTTTAATTCATAAAAATTTACATTTCACTCCTGTTGTGACAAAAAACTTACCTTTTAAACTTCACAGCAGCTCCAGCTTTCTCCGGTCTCACAAACCATTTCTGATGTCAGAAATGATTGATAGGTCATTCTCCAATCACAGCTTCCCCCCCGGGGGATTCAGTGTCTGATTCACTGCTGTGATTGGAGGAAGCCGATGCCTCATTTTAGACCCAGGAAGAGGCTTTGAAACAGGTGGAGGAAGCTGGAGCTGCTGTGAAGATTAAAAGATAAGTTTTTTTCACAACAGGAGTGAAATGAAAATTTTTATGAATTAAAGTGCCCCTGTTTTTAATCGAAGTTTTAAAAACCGGGCACTTTAGCATCAAAATTTACATTCACTTTAACTGCCATTGTGTTGCTAAAATGTGCATTGTTTTGCACATATAAGGCAGTAAATTTACATCTGTTTTAATATCTAAATTACAAATCCATTACCTTCTCCATTCAACATAAACATTATTAATCATGTTCCTCTACAATTTATAGGTGACTCGTGTCCAACTGATACGGTTTGGAAAGACTGCTCAAACTGCAGTGCATTTTGTCCTGTATTAGGAAGAGAATGTGTAGATGTCTGCAGAAAGGGCTGTGTCTGTAAAAATAATGGATTTGTCCTGTATGGTGGGAAATGCATACCACTGGATGAATGTCCATTCAGCCTTCCACATAGTAAGTAGTCATGTTATATGAAGCCAGAGTAAAATGTATCATTTTTATATTATTCAGTTAACATAGTCACGGCAGGGTATCAAGTGTGAGAAATATCCAGCCTAGTGAGAGTTTGCACTGTTTGTGTTTTTCTGAGGAAGGGGTGAGTACCCCCAAAATGTCACACAATCAAGTTGCATATTGTTTTTATTAAAGGGACAGGAAACCCCAAAAATGTTATTCATGATAAGGATAGAATATACAATTTTAAACAATTTTCAATGCACTTTTATTATAAAATATGCTTCATTCTCTTGTTATCATTTGCTTAAAGTGAATAGTGCCCGGTTTTTAAAAATACCATTAAAAACAGGGGCACTTTCATTTATAAAACTTTACATTGCAGCGTATTTTTACAAATACTTACCTTTTTCTTCAGCAAAGCCAGATCGGTGATCCACCGGCCGCTTCTCATGCTGTACTTTGCACAGCAATGACGAAACCAGCTTCCTCCAATCACGGTGTGGTCTCACGAGATGGATGCTCTGGGGTGCACGCCATGATTGGAAGAAGCCGGTTGCTGCGGGCGGGGGATTGCCGATCCGGCTTCGCTGAAGAAAAAGGTAAGTATTTTTAAAAATATGCTGCAATGTAAAGTTTCATGAATGAAAGTGCCCCTGTTTTTAATAGTATTTTTAAAGACCGGTCACTCATTCATGAAAGTTTACATTCACAGTATTGCACTACTTGTAGATAGCTGAACACATCTAGTTCACCAATCACAAGAGACAAATGTGTGCAGGCACCAATCACCAGCTAGCTCCCACAAATGTAGAATATGTGGATATTTATTTTCAACAATGGATACCAAGAGAACAAAGCACATTTGAAAATAGAAGGTATTTAAAATTACATTCTCTATCTGATTCTTGGAAGTTTAATTTTGACTTTAGTATCCCTTTAAATCTAAACAGCGCTGGTACTATTTCACTTTAAATGTATGTAAAACGATATATTTATCTAATAACGGTCACAGAGTCAACATATTGCTGTCTCTATATTGTTGATGTGGAAATTTAGACCAAAAAGGGTTGTGCCAGGTGGAGAAATTACAGAGATCAGACGAAAATATCCAGACAACAGTTAACCCCTTTACAGGCTGATCTTTTATTTACTGATAGCAGGACTTCTCTTACAGAAAAACAAAGAGACAGTAAGCGTTTGCTACCTGCGACAGGTTATATATCTCTTCTTATGCTATTGATAAAGAAGAGAGACTGTTACGGCTATGTTTCATGTCACACTTGAGTATAGGAGAAGAAAAAAGTAGCCCAAAACAGGCTAATAACAAATAACACATTGTTAGAATCTCAGGATTATTATTAAGATGCTTTGATTCTTTCTCACTTGTTTTTTTTAATTATAGTTACAGCTTGTCCTCTATATGCCGTGTGGAGCTCCTGCATAAAGTGTAATTCACGATGCTTCTCAGAAGAGAACTGTATAACAGTTCAGTGCAATCCGGGCTGTGTATGCAAGAATAAGGACTTTGTCTTACATAACAATGTGTGCATTCCTCGACGTGAATGTCCCGAGCATCCAGAATGTAAGTCCTCTATAAATCATGAGTAAATTAAATAAATAAATAAAAGCACACTGTTAAAAGGGCATTAAAACATATTGCATCCTACTCTCAATAGGAGGCAAAAAGCAAATTGTGTAACCTGCAAATCAAATATCTGGTTTAAGTAATTTGCAGCATTTTGTAAACTTAGGCCACAGAGTTGCTTTCTGGCCTCTCTAGGAAGTGTGTCACAAAGCACAATTATTATACAAATGGAAGGGGTGATTAATGTCCCTTTAATCTACAGCACTGATTTTGAAACCTGTCCTCAGGCCTCCCCAACAGGCCAGGTTTTCAGGATTACCTTGGATGAGAGCAGGTAAAATAACCATGGTTACTAATCAGCTGATTGTTTCACCTGTGCTCTAGTTCAGATAGCCTCAATATGTGGCCTGTTAGGGAGGCATGAGGAGAGGTTTAAAACCAGTGATCTACAGTATATCTAAAACAGTTCAATCTAGCTTGTAAATTAATTGGATACATTTGTAAGCTAATTTGTAAGCTATTGACTTTTGCAAGGGAGACAATAAATGATATCACCATCTAATAAAAAAATGTTATTTAAAGTCAATATCTATTCTTCCCCTTAAAAATGGTGTCAAACTCAAAATTAATTTCCTGTAAAATGTTGAATTATGCATAAATTTAAAAAAAGAAGAATATTTTGCCGAATTTCACTGTAAATTAAAGGGACATTCCAATGAAATTTGAAATGTATATAAATGCATTTCTCTTTTGAATAGTAGCATTTTTCTTTCCTAAGATATGGTAAGTCGACGGCTTCATCAATTACTGTTGGGAATATCACTCCTGGCCAGCAGGAGGAGGCAAAGAGCACCACAGCAAAGCTGTTAAGTATCACTTCCCTTCCCACAACCCCCAGTCATTTTATTTGCCTTCTGTGCAAGGAGGAGGTGAAGTTTTGGTGTCTGAAGAAGAATGGATTTATTTCACCTCAATCAAGATTTTATTATTTTCAAAGCCAGTGTAGGTTTGCTCTGATTTTTCTTTTCAAGATTGGGTCTAGCCGTACTCCACGTTAGTCTCTTCAGTAGGGCAGTGGTGGCTTTAAAGCAGTTAGGAACTTGTAATGTGGGCCTTGCATTTTTCTAACATATTTGCTGCCCATGATATAGAAAGCTAGAGTAGGTTTACTCTGTTCTTTCTTTTTCTACAGCCCTTCTGTGAGGAGCTGTGTCCTTTCATGCCTTGTGAGCTGACCTCCTGCCGGACGGCCAGATGCAGGTAAGTGCTTTTGTCTTCTAAGTATTGGGGACTTGCACTTATGAGTCCTTCACTGCACATTATCTGGGACATATATTTAACCTTTAGAAGGATATTGTAGGCAGGATGCAGGAACTTTTGTGACAGGAGACTAGGGGTTAATACTGTATGATAGTATACCCTGAAAATTTGGCTCATTTGTTTAGAGGCACTTTAGGGGTTAATAATAACTCTGATATTTTATTTACCTATTGTTTTTTAATTCCTTTGGAATTAACTTTATGGGTTTTGAATAGCACAATATATTTTATTAGCATGCAGTATATGGGCTTTCAAAATTATGTTTGGAGACTTGTTTTGCTGAGCGCGCTTTTCTCAGAGGAAATTCTATTTGGCTTGCCTTGTAAGTGTTTCAGTGGCTGCAGAATCCAACTGCCATTCTCCTGATTAGAAGTGGATAAATTGTCTGTCTGTATGCAGCCTTTTAGAGTGCGCTATTTCTATGCCTATTTGTATATCCAGGCTAGGACACAAAAGTAAACAAAACTCTTTTCCGGGCAGCTGGAATGAAGCGCGATATTAGCAATTTTGCACTTCATTTCCAGCAGATGCCGCGTCTCCGCCAGTCTTTGCCAGTCTTCTGTCCTGTTTGTTTGTTTCTCTGGGAATGTTAAGGTCAGAAAGCTACTGCTGCTTCTCTTTCTACTCTGGCTGAGAAGTATAATTCGTTCAGCTTATGAGACTGCTGGTCAGCAGCCTCCTGAGAGAATTACGGTTCATTCTACAAGGGATGTTTCCTCTTCTTGGGCTTTCAAAAATGAAGCTTCTGTGGAAGATATTTGCAAGGCTGCAACTTGGTCTTCTCTGTATACTTTTTCCAAATTTTCCAAGTTTGATGCTTTTGCCTCGGCTGAGGTTTGTTTTGGGAGAAAGGTTCTTCAAGCGGTGGTGCTTTCTGTTTGGGTCTGCCTGTCTTGTCCCTCCCTATTCATCGGTGTCCTCTAGCTTGGGTATTGGTTCCCAACAGTAATTGATGAAGCCGGGAACTCACCATATCTTAGGAAAGAAAACAAAATGTATGCTTACCTGATAAATTTCTTTCTTTCCGGATATGGTGAGTCCACGGCCCCGCCCTTTATTTCAAGACAGTTATTTTTGACTAAACCTCAGGCACCTCTACACCTTGTGTTACTTATTTTTCTCCATTTACCTTCGGTCGAATGACTGGGGGTTGTGGGAAGGGAAGTGATGCTTAACAGCTTTGCTGTGGTGCTCTTTGCCTCCTCCTGCTGGCCAGGAGTGATATTCCCAACAGTAATTGATGAAGCCGTGGACTCACCATATCCGGAAGTAAATAAATTTATCAGGTAAGCATAAACTTTGTTTTCTTCAATATACTTGCATTAGCTAAAATGCTCACAGTAAAAGCTATCACTGATTTCATTGTGAGTTTTTATTGTGCATGTGATTTGCATTATATAAAGTGAGTTATTGCCAGACACACCATTCAAAATGCTGTTGCATGAAGCATATTTGCATATGCTTTGTGTATGCATGCACTGTAAAAGCTCTCTTAAATCAGTGATAGCTTTTACCTGAAGCATTTTTGCAAATGCAAGTATACTGCAAACATTATTCCATTAAAAAGTGAAATGCATTGATGTACTTTTTAGTTTTGGGTGGAATAACCCTTTAACTCTGAAAATTATAGTGAGAGGCTGTGGAGCACTGCAACTCCCAGCCTTGCTACACAGTGATTGGCTTATATAGACAGGAGCTTTTTTTATATCTGTACCCAATTGGCCACAGAAAAAAAGCAATATAAACAGCATTCAAGAGGCTTTTTTAAGGGGTGTGTACAGGACCTGCAGAACTATGCACATTTTTTTCTAACAAAATGACAGTTGTGAATGCTTTTAAAACATTTAGGGCTAGATTGCAAGTGGAGCGCAATTTATCGCTCCCGCTTGTGTGTTATCTCCGCAAGAAGTAAGCTTTTTGTCCCTTTAAAATACAGAAAAGTTAGATAATTCCTGATTGGCTCGAAAACATAATAATCTGCAAATTGTAAACTTAAAACTCTGCATCCTCAGATTACTTTGATGATAGTGCAATGATATAAAAGTATACACGGCAACTCAAATTCTTTTAAAGTTGTGAGGTTACTTCAATTTTTGTTCTTCACATAGGGGAATATGTTCTTCTTATTTTTAAATATATATTCCTATATATATATGTTTAAGAGAAAGAGGTCACCTGCGCTAAAATCTAGGATATGTCATTGATTTATATAGCAAATCAAGGAAAAACGGCTATCAGATGGATATGAAATATTCCTAAATGATGATACCTATAGGTAGTCTGAGTGTGATCAAACTAGGTATACGATGGCGTGCTGCCTCTGTATTGAAACAGAGTACCCCTGACTCTGTGGAAAATGTGTGGAAAGAGAGAAATTTCAATATGAGGTAGAGGCGCTCAGCTATACTGTATACGTAATAAGTCCAAATATATAAAAAATGAGTCTTTGTTGGTGAATTTCATCACAAATGTAGATTCAATTGAGAAATTTCTGCTTACCAGCTGTTACCTCAATCATATGAGGTAAGAGATGTGCCCAGGTTTAAAGGTGATTCACTGAGATGGTTCTTCTGTGTCCTGGTGATGTTCCTGGAAACCTGTTGTTAGAATGGGTCCCTCTTGTTCTGATTCTTTATAGGAATGAAGATCCTGGACTCTCTTTAGGTAGGATGTAGACTGTAATCCGTCTGTGATATCTTTCTTGCAATGATGGTAGGAATGCTTAATTCTTATCCTTTAGGAGGAGGTGGTGCCTCTAGGTGGTGAGAATCTCCTTCCCCTCAGGGTGCAGTCAAGACGTTGTTCATAGAAAGAAAACAGAAGCACATAGCATAATATTGTTTTGACACAATAAAAATATTTATTCAATAATAATATGCGCTTACATTAAAAACCCTCAATCAACATGAGGTAAGTGAGAAACATGTATACAACTTGAATGGCTGTGTCCTTGGTTATGGTGGGAGTAGCAGTGGTATAAGGGTCCAGGTGCTTGGTAATAGAACACTCGTCCTTAGTAAAAAGTCACTTAGTATTAAACACCAGGGGTGTATACAAAATTGACTCTGATGTAATGTGTGCCTTCAGGCATATAATAAGACAAATGTGTATAAAAATGGAGGGGCTAAAATGAGTGTGTCCACAGTGTTCACAGTTTACACTGTATGTATGAGGCTGCTATATATTAGAGATATGACCTGTGGTCTGTGGTATACGAGACAGGAGTGTCTGGGACCTATTAGAAGGTAACAAGATTTCTGCACTCCCTTTCCTATGAGTTCTAATATAATCAGCTGTTAAGCGTAGCTATTTCAGTGGGACAGCTTAATTATCCCAATAAGATGAACTGAATTTTAATGCTGTGTACAAACAGCTGTGGTATAATAGGAAATTAGTGATGTCTGCTCAAATTCATAATTGCAGCAATCACAGATACGGCAGAAAAAAATGTCAGTATGATGTAAAAAAAATGCCAGCTAGAGTGGTACAACTAAAGCTCAAAATACTGAGCACATTCAACTACAGAGTACTTATAAAACGTTTGCGGTATTTAAAATCACATGCAGGCATATATAAAAAAATAATACGTTAAAAATTATTATTTGGCATCAAATGTGATAGGAGGTAGATAGGCCCTGTCCGCCCACTGTAGAGAACCTTACGCGTTTCGAAGTCTAGCGTGACTTCTTCTTCAGAGGTAGAGTGAGTGGACAGGTAAATGGAGCTCCTTTTCTAGGGTCTGTGGAGTGGGCGTTGTTTGCTGAGGGCCTACGTGTGTATGCGTAGCATGGCTATCGTGTCTACGCTGGACGTATTCAGGATGATGTCATGGCGTGTTAGACGTAAATGACGTCTAGTGTATCTTTCATTGTTAGGTTGTTATGGTAACAACGCTGCATTAAACACAAATGTGTAGCAGATACTTATCTCTATAATTTGGGCTTTATTATTTGTGAATATATACGATCTACACTGGCTAACAAAATCACTAGATGGTACTCTTATGTGATTGATATCAGAGCTGTTAGGTAATCGTACTTATTACATAGAAAGTACGATAAAGAAAGGGTGCCATTAAAAGTTGGAAATATAAGAGTATGTTAGCTAATACAATTGTAGATATATTGTGTATTGAACTTAGTGTATGCAAAGAATGTGATCAATTATTGAACTTATGTCTTGCATTGACTTGAAATATAGACTTTCAAGTAATTCTGATCATTAAAAATATTTATAACTGTAGATGAGTATATAGTGATACTAAGAATAGACTTGTAACCGTATTTATTTAAAAAAAGGGGATGCAAAAAGACAACTGAGTGCTAGTTGTTCTAATGTCGATGTGTTTAGTTTTTCTCAAAAGTTTTTTGTATATTTGTATAAAGAGTTTTCATTGTATTTCTTTTTTGTGTATGTCAGATTATAAAAAGGCTGCCAGGTCAATGTCTGCATTAAGACCCTCTGGACTCATTGTTCCCATATAATGGATCCAGTAGGTCTCTCTTTGTCTTAGTAATTGAAACCTATCGCCCCCTTTCTTGGGTATGTGAACTTGTTCTAGGATTGTACCTTTAATAGTTTGTGGATCCATATTATGTACTTTTCTGTAATGGTTAGATAAATTGTGTCTATATATCCTGATTCAATATTTTTCAGGTGTTCTAAAAGCCTGATCTTGTATGGGCGTTTAGGGCGGCCTATATATTGGAGGTGGCATGGGCATTCCAACAGGTAGACAACAAAAGTACTTTTACAGTTGGTTAGGGCATTAATTTTACACTTTTTTTGTGGGAAATCCGTTTAAAGACAATATTGTCTGGTGGGGCAGATACATCGACGATATCGTACTTATATGGAACGATGATGTATCTGCCTCAACAAACTTTGTAGAATACTTGAATAAGAACACCTTTAACCTGAATTTCACTTCAAAAATCTCAAAAGAAAGTATAGAATTCCTTGATTTAATCTTTTTTAATGAGGACTCTAAAATATGCACAAAATTATTTCGCAAACCCACTGACTGCAATGGCTATTTGCATGCAGACAGTGGACATTATAAACTATGGCTTAAAAATATACCTTTTGGGCAATTCCAGCGGGTAAAAAGAAATTGCTCTAAGGATAGTGATTTCAACAAAGAAGCAGCCTTACTCAAACAAAAATTCATACAAAAAAAGTATCCTAAAAAACTGATAAATGATTCTTACATTAAAGTACAAAACATTGAGAGAAAACAACTTTTAATTCCCAATAAAGAAAAAAACAATTCCACATCAAATATTAGACAAAATACAATAGGTATGGTAACTACTTATAACGAGGCAGCACCAGAAATAAAGAAAATCCTTAGAAAATACTGGCCAATATTGGAACAGGACAAACTACTCAAAAATAGTATAGGACCAACCCCTAAGATTACCTTTAGGAAAAACACTTGTTTAAAACAAATCTTGGCTCCTACAAGACTAAAGGATACAACCTCCAAATCTAATTGGCTCACTTCAAATACAAAAGGGTTTTTTAAGTGTAATAGGGCCAACTGTAAAGGGTGCGAGCATGCCTATAAGAATAATAAGCCAAGTAAAGAAGTATACTCCAATACTTTCCCACAAAAAAAGTGTACAATCAATGCCCTAACCAACTGTAAAAGTACTTTTGTTGTCTACCTGTTGGAATGCCCATGCCACCTCCAATATATAGGCCGCACTAAACGCCCATACAAGATCAGGCTTTTAGAACACCTGAAAAATATTGAATCAGGATATAAGGGACACAATTTATCTAACCATTACAGAAAAGTACATAATATGGATCCACAAACTATTAAAGGTACAATACAAGAACAAGTTCACATACCCAAGAGAGGGGGCGATAGGTTTCAATTACTAAGACAAAGAGAGACCTACTGGATCCATTATATGGGAACAATGAGTCCAGAGGGTCTTAATGCAGACATTGACCTGGCAGCCTTTTTATAATCTGACATACACAAAAAAGAAATACAATGAAAACTCTTTATACAAATATACAAAAAACTTTTGAGAAAAACTAAACACATCGACATTAGAACAACTAGCACTCAGTTGTCTTTTTGCATCCGCTTTTTTTAAATAAATACGGTTACAAGTCTATTCTTAGTATCACTATATACTCATCTACAGTTATAAATATTTTTAATGATCAGAATTACTTGAAAGTCTATATTTCAAGTCAATGCAAGACATAAGTTCAATAATTGATCACATTCTTTGCATACACTAAGTTCAATACACAATATATCTACAATTGTATTAGCTAACATACTCTTATATTTCCAACTTTTAATGGCACCCTTTCTTTATCGTAGTTTCTATGTAATAAGTACGATTACCTAACAGCTCTGATATCAATCACATAAGAGTACCATCTAGTGATTTTGTTAGCCAGTGTAGATCGTATATAATCACAAATAATAAAGCTCAAATTATAGAGATAAGTATCTGCTACACATTTGTGTTTAATGCAGCGTTGTTACCATAACAACCTAACAATGAAAGATACACTAGACGTCATTTACGTCTAACACGCCATGACATCATCCTGAATACGTCCAGCGTAGACACGATAGCCACGCTACGCATACACACGTAGGCCCTCAGCAAACAACGCCCACTCCACGGACCCTAGAAAAGGAGCTCCATTTACCTGTCCACTTACTCTACCTCTGAAGAAGAAGTCACGCTAGACTTCGAAACGCGTAAGGTTCTCTACAGTGTGCGGACAGGGCCTATCTACCTCCTATCACATTTAATGCCAAATAATAATTTTTAACGTATTTTTTTTTTATATATGCCTGCATGTGATTGTAAATACCGCAAACGTTTTATAAGTACTCTGTAGTTGAATGTGCTCAGTATTTTGAGCTTTAGTTGTACCACTCTAGCTGGCATTTTTTTACATCATACTGACATTTTTTTCTGCCATATCTGTGATTGCTGCAATTCTGAATTTGAGCAGACATCACTAATTTCCTGTTATACCACAGCTGTTTGTACACAGCATTAAAATTCAGTTCATCTTATTGGGATAATTAAGCGGTCCCACTGAAATAACTACGCTTAACAGCTGATTATATTAGAACTCATAGGAAAGGGAGTGCAGAAATCTTGTTACCTTCTAATAGGTCCCAGACACTCCTGTCTCGTATACCACAGACCACAGGTCATATCTCTAATATATAGCAGCCTCATACATACAGTGTAAACTGTGAACACTGTGGGCACACTCATTTTAGCCCCTCCATTTTTATACACATTTGTCTTATTATATGCCTGAAGGCACACATTACATCAGAGTCAATTTTGTATACACCCCTGGTGTTTAATACTAAGTGACTTTTTACTAAGGACGAGTGTTCTATTACCAAGCACCTGGACCCTTATACCACCGCTACTCCCACCATAACCAAGGACACAGCCATTCAAGTTGTATACATGTTTCTCACTTACCTCATGTTGATTGAGGGTTTTTAATGTAAGCGCATATTATTATTGAATAAATATTTTTATTGTGTCAAAACAATATTATGCTATGTGCTTCTGTTTTCTTTCTATGAACAACGTCTTGACTGCACCCTGAGGGGAAGGAGATTCTCACCACCTAGAGGCACCACCTCCTCCTAAAGGATAAGAATTAAGCATTCCTACCATCATTGCAAGAAAGATATAACAGACGGATTACAGTCTACATCCTACCTAAAGAGAGTCCAGGATCTTCATTGCTATGAAGAATCAGAACAAGAGGGACCCATTCTAACAACAGGTTTCCAGGAACATCACCAGGACACAGAAGAACCATCTCAGTGAATCACCTTTAAACCTGGGCACATCTCTTACCTCATATGATTGAGGTAACAGCTGGTAAGCAGAAATTTCTCAATTGAATCTACATTTGTGATGAAATTCACCAACAAAGACTAATTTTTTATATATTTGGACTTATTACGTATACAGTATAGCTGAGCGCCTCTACCTCATATTGAAATTTCTCTCTTTCCACACTATATATATATATATATATATACATACACATATATATATATATATATATATATATACAGTATATATATATATATTATATATATATATATATATATGTATTTAAAAGGATATAAAACCCAGATGATGATTAAAATACAGCATACAATTTTAAACCATTTTAAATTTACTTCTATTATCTCAAGTATCTTTTTTGCTTTCTTCTCTTGGTATCCTTTGTTGAAAATGATACCTAGGTAGGCTCAGGATCTGGGAGCTAGATGCTGATTGGAGGCAACACAGATATGCCTCTTGTCATTGGTTTACCAATGTGTTCAGATAGCTCCCAGTCGTGCATTGCAGCAACTTCAATAAGGGAGACCAAGAGAATGAAGCAAAATTGATTATAGAAGTAAATGGGAAGGTTGTTTAAAATTGTATGTTTTATCTGAATCATGAAAGACAAACATTTGGGTTTAATGTCCCTATAAGAATAAATAGAACATATTCTTCTAAGTGATGCACACTGGAATGTAATATATTTACAATTCATTTTGGGTTTAGCGCACTTGAATACATGTAATTGGGTTAGTGTGCGAGTATGGGTGTTTTTTTGCAGTTTTCTCGCTCCAAGTCTATGAGAGAATACAATAATGCATTTGCGATATTCCCTTACACTTTTTACTCACAACAAAATATGAGTTGCGACTAAGTGGTGGCACATCAAAAAAGATTGTCTTTATTCCAAATTAAATTACTTAATTATTGTCTGTATCATTTATAAATAATTTATGTCACCTTTATTAAATTATAAATTCAGTCATGCCAGCATACATAGTTGCTAAAAGTAATGGTGGAATAGATGCTTTGAAAACAACTGCAATTATCGTGGGCGGCTAAGCTCCTTCTATGGTGGGTGCTGTATTATTTTTATCTTTCCCTATGGCTTATATCTATATTGTTACCGATACATAGGATATAGTTAATCAATAAAGTAGGTCAGCGGTAGACAGCTCTCATCAAGCATGAAAATGGAGCGCAGCTGAGATTCAAAAGTAAATAGTATCTATTCGGATATATATCAAAGACTGTCACCACTCTCCAAACATTCCCCTGACGCGCGTTTCACATCACGCTTCTTCAATAAAGGTGACATAAATGATTTATAAATTACAAGAAGTTTAATATTTCCTGTGCTATATGTTTCCTGTAACCCAAATGTTCCACTCAGGAACAATAAGGTTTTTAGGAGTGTGGGAGGAGGTAGCAGGAGCGCTCAGACAGCTACTACAAACTAATGGGGAATGATATATAGAAAAAGCTCTATACTGTGTCCAAAAATACAAAAAAATATAACAAAAATATAATAAAAAATGAAAGTGGATTGGCTACAGTAAATTGAGTGAAAACGTATATACACTGTATAAATAGAATATAGCAGAGTTATACTATTTATATAATAAAGATGAAAAAGAAGGAATTTTGTCAAATATTGTAAAAAGTATATAAATTTATTTTGGCAGCACAAAGAACCATATATGCATTGCAAATAATACAGAGATCAAATGATTAAAAATAAAGTAGGTTGGCCAACCCAGTAATGTAAAGCAGTTCTAAAAGACAGTTATAAAATAATTTTTGTAAAATGATTAATAGATCAATACTATAGGTCACTAGATAAGTATTATAGATTAGCTATCTGAAGAGAGATAAGTGTACCGGTAGATAGAATCTGCAATCTAACCTCTGTGGTAAGTACAGATAAAAATAAGGATATATGCATAAGACCCAGTTAGAATATAGATAATATATATACAGTATATATATATATATCTTAAAATAAAAAAACATCCAAAGTATTGTATAATATGTTTGCGCTCATATATGATGG
The DNA here is from genome assembly GCF_027579735.1 of Bombina bombina. Lineage (NCBI taxonomy): Eukaryota > Metazoa > Chordata > Amphibia > Anura > Bombinatoridae > Bombina > Bombina bombina. Next base: position 261,865,278 of record NC_069506.1, read on the forward strand.
TTGTTTAAATAAATAAAAAGGAATCACCAGAACATGTTTTGCTTTTCCTTGAGCATGTAAGGTTCTTATAATAAACGAGCAAACAGTAATAATATGTAGTGCTATGCTCGTATTGTAGGCAAAGATCTGACCTTAGTAGTTTGAATCCGTGTAGTAGTTGGGACACATATTTCTAAGAAAGAATTTGTGTTTCTCTTTCCAAACGATCCTATCATACCAGTCATTTACACCCTCCCAAAAATTCACAAATCCATAGATAATCCTCCAGGTAGGCCGATAATTTCTGGCATTATTTCTCTTACTTCTAACCTCTCTGCCTATATAGATAAATATCTTCAAAAATATGTGTCCCAACTACCATCCTACTTAAGAGATTCCACTAATTTATTAATTCTCCTGAATCACATTAAATGGGAAGAAGACTATATATTAGTCACTTGTGATGTACAGTCCCTATACACTTGTATTAAACACGATGATGGGATAAAAGCAGTTGACTACTTCATCAAAACAGATACAGACATTAAAAAAGAACAAAGAAATTTTATACTAGAGGGCATACAATTTATATTAACACACGACTTTTTTCTGTATGAAAATAACGTCTATGAACAAACTTGCGGAACAGCCATGGGCACAACATTTGCGCCAAGTTACGCAAATTTGTTCATGGGCCTATGGGAATCCAAATTCCTGGAGACTACTCCTTTCAAAAACAAATTTATAATGTACAAAAGATACATTGATGATGTCTTTTTCATCTGGCAAGGTAGTGAAACAGACTTAACATTATGTCTAGATCAAATGAATATTAACAACATGAACTTAAAATTCACTGCAGATTATAGCAAAAATAAAGCAGCCCCATTGATTCCTAGGGGGAAAATACATTTATGTCTACACCTAACACCCTAACATGAACCCCGAGTCTAAACACTCCTAATCTTACACTTATTAACCCTTAATCTGCTGATACGGACACCGCCACCACCTACATTATACTTATGAACCCCTAATCTGCTGCCCCCAACATCGCCAATACCTACATTATATTTATTAACCCCTAATCTGCCGCCCCCCAATGTCGCCGCAACCTACCTACACTTATTAACCCCTAATCTGCTGCCCCCAACGTCGCCGCCACCACTATATTAAAGTTATCAACCCCTAAACCTAAGTCTTACCCTAACACCCCCTAACTTAAATATAATTTAAATAAATCTAAATAAAATTACTATCATTAACTAAATTATTCCTATTTAAAACTAAATACTTACCTATAAAATAAACCCTAACCTAGCTAAAATATAACTAATAGTTACATTGTATCTAGCTTAGGGTTTATTTTTATTTTACAGGCAAGTTTGTATTTATTTTAACTAGGTAGAATAGTTATTAAATAGTTATTAACTATAATAACTACCTAGCTAAAATAAATACAAAACTTCCTGTAAAATAAAACCTAACCTAAGTTACAATTACATCTAACACTACCACTATAAATAAATTAATTCCCTAAATAAAATAAAATTAGCTAAAGTACAAAAAAAAGCACTAAATTACAGAAAATAATAAACAAATTACAATATTTTTAAACTAATTACACCTAATCTAATCCCCCTAACAAAATAAAAAAGCCCCCCCAAAATAAAAAAAGCCCTACCCTACACTAAATTACAAATAGCCCTTAAAAGGGCTTTTTGCGGGGCATTGCCCCAAAGTAATCAGCTCTTTTACCTGTAAAAAAAATTACAAATCCCCCCCACATTAAAACCCACCACCCACACAACCAACCCTACTCTAAAACCCACCCAATCCCCCCTTAAAAAAACCTAACACTAACCCCCTGAAGATCACCCTACCGGGAGACGTCTTCATCCAACCGGGCAGAAGTGGTCCTCCAGACTGGCAGAAGTCTTCATCCAAGCTGGGCAGAAGTGGTCCTCCAGACGGGCAGAAGTCTTCATCCAGACGGCATCTTCTATCTTCATCCATCCGGCGCGGAGCGGGTCCATCTTCAAGACATCCGACGCGGAGCATCCTCTTCTTTCCACCGCTACGACTGAATGAAGGTTCCTTTAAATGATGTCATCCAAGATGGCGTCCCTTCAATTCTGATTGGCTGATAGAATTCTATCAGCCAATCGGAATTAAGGTAGGAAAAATCCTATTGGCTGATGCAATCAGTCAATAGGATTGAACTTCAATCCTATTGGCTGATCTAATCAGCCAATAGGATTGAGCTGGCATTCTATTGGCTGTTCTAATCAGCCAATAGAATGCCAGCTCAATCCTATTGGATGATTGAATTTGTAATTTAGTATAGGGTAGGGCTTTTTTTTTTATTTTGGGGGGGCTTTTTTATTTTGTTAGGGGGATTAGATTAGGTGTAATTAGTTTAAAAATCTTGTAATTTGTTTATTATTTTCTGTAATTTAGTGTTTGTTTTTTTTGTACTTTAGCTAATTTTATTTAATTTAGGGAATTAATTTAATTATATTGGTAGTGTTAGGTGTAATTGTAACTTAGGTTAGGTTTTATTTTATAGGTACTTTTGTATTTATTTTAGCAAGGTAGTTATTAAATAGTTAATAACTATTTAGTAACTATTCTACCTAGTTAAAATAAATACAAACTTGCCTGTAAAATAAAAATAAACCCTAAGCTAGATACAATGTAACTATTAGTTATATTGTAGCTAGCTTAGGGTTTATTTTATAGGTAAGTATTTAGTTTTAAATAGGAATAATTTAGTTAATGATAGTAATTTTATTTAGATTTATTTAAATTATATTTAAGTTAGGGGGTGTTAGGGTTAGACTTAGGTTTAGGGGTTAATAACTTTAATATAGTGGTGGCGACATTGGGGGCGGCAGATTAGAGGTTAATAAATGTAGGTAGGTGTCGGCGATGTTAGGGACGGCAGATTAGAGGTTAATAAAATGTAACTAGTGTTTGCGAGGCAGGAGTGCAGTGGTTTAGGGGTTAATATATTTATTATAGTGGCGGCGATGTCCGGTTCGGCAGATTAGGGGTTAAAACATTTTTTTTAAGTGTTTGCGATGTGGGGGGCGGCCTCGGTTTAGGGGTTAATAGATAGTTTATGGGTGTTAGTGTACTTTTTAGCACTTTAGTTAAGAGTTTTATGCTACAGCGTTGTAGTGTAAAACTCTTAACTACTGACTTTTAAATGCAGTACCAGGCTTGACAGGAGAGGGTCTACCGCTCACTTTTTGGCAGACTCGTAATACCGGCGCTATGCAAGTCCCATTGAAAAAAGAGGATACGCAATTAAGTGGATTTGCGGTATTTCCGAGTCTGGCCTAAAAAGTAAGCGGTACACCTGTACCTACAAGAATCATAATACCAGCGGGCGTTAAAAAGTGGCCAACGCTGCTTTTTAAGCCTAACGCAAGACTCTAGCCGAAACTTTTGTGTTCCACTAAGGGTTTTAAAAAAAAACTACATTATCCAGCAAGAAAAAATACCGGATTATCGTCTCTTCAGGCACTTGGATCCATATGTGCCACTTTCCAACAAAGCTTCTACATGGAGCTTAGGATCTACACATCTGGTTATATACCAAAACACAACCTGCAAGTATTTTATTGCACACAAATACTGTACTTAACCTACAACCAGCCACCTGCCATTTCCATGTTGTTGATCCACACGGATTAAAACTACTAAGGTCAGATCTTTGCCTACAATACGAGCATAGCACTACATAGTATTACTGTTTGCTCATTTATTATAAGAACCTTACATGCTGAAGGAAAAGCAAAAAATGTTCTGGTGATTCCTTTTTATTTATTTAAACAACCATCGTATATGAGCGCAAACATATTATACAATACTTTGGATGTTTTTTTATTTTAAGAGAGAGATATATATATATTATCTATATTCTAACTGAGTCTTATGCATATATCCTTATTTTTATCTGTACTTACCACAGAGGTTAGATTGCAGATTCTATCTACCGGTATACTTATCTCTCTTCAGATAGATAATCTATAATACTTATCTAGTGACCTATAGTATTGATCTATTAATCATTTTTCAAAAATTATTTTATAACTGTCTTTTAGAACTGCTTTACATTACTGGGTTGGCCAACCTACCTTATTTTTAATCATTCGATCTCTGTATTATTTGCCATGCATATATGGTTCTTTGTGCTGTCAAAATAAATTTATATACTTTTTACAATATTTGACAAAATTCCTTCTTTTTCATCTTTATTATATAAATAGTATAACTCTGCTATATTCTATTTATACAGTGTATATACGTTTTCACTCAATTGACTGTAGCCAATCCACTTTCATTTTTTATTATATTTTTGTTATATTTTTTTGTATTTTTGGACACAGTATAGAGCTTTTTCTATATATCATTCCCCATTAGTTTGTAGTAGCTGTCTGAGCGCTGCTCCTGTTAAGAACTGAAATAAAGGGGCAGTTTGCAGATGCTTAGATAGAAGATAATCACAGAAGTAAAAAGTGTATTTATATAACTGTGTTAGTAATAAAGGGATTAACTATCTTTTAAAACAATAAGAAATCTGGTGTAGACTGTCCCTTTAAAGGGACAGTCTACCACAGATTTGTTATTGTTGAAAAAGATAGATAATCCCTTTATCACCCATGCCCTAGTTTTGCATAAACAACACGGCTATATTAATATACTTTTTACCTCTGTGATTTCCTTGTATCTAAGCTCCTGCAGACTGCCCCCTCATTTCAGTTCTTTTTAAACACTTGCATTTTAGTTAATCAGTGCTGACTCATAATGTTATCTATATGAAACACATGATCTAGCACTGTCTAGCATTGAAAAACTGTCAGAATGCACTGGGATAAGAGGGGACCTTCAAGGGCTTAGAAATTAGCATATGAGCCTACCTAGGTTTAGTGTTCAACAAAGAATACAAAGTGAACAAAGAAAATTTGATGATAAAAGTAAATTGGAAAGTTGTTTAAAATGACATGCCGTATCTGAATCATGACAGTTTCGATTTGACTAGCCTGTCCCCTTAATTCTTAAATATCTAAACAGCTAATATTTGGTTTTGGTAAAAAATCTTGTAGAATAGTTTATCAAATGATTTATATACAAAATTCCCTTTAGACTTTAATGGTAAATTTTATAGAAAAATAATTGAATAAACTTTACAACAGGGTTGTGATCTACTCCTTGATTAAAAAATTGCATTGACATATTTGCTTTGAATGCATCATGATATTAAGCATTTATTTACTGTTTTATGTCCTTTTTAGATGATGGGACAATTACGTATTTGTCAATAAAGACAAATAGTTTTCTTCTTTTTTATTTTTATTTATTAAACATGGAAAAGAATACAACTAGGGATGGGCGAATGTGTTTATATCCAAATTGAATGTTAGAACGAATATTATTGTAGAAATTCGATTTACATAATAGAATGTTGATAAAAACGAATATTCTTAAAAATTAGATTTTCGAATGTTATTTACAGTTTTCGAATATCACATTCGAATTCGAATGTCACATTCAAATTCGAATGTCACATTCAAATTCGAATGTTACATTCGAATATCACATTCGAATTCGAATATTACATTTATAAAACACAATTGTAGACTAGAAACACTATTTCGAATGTCACATTTGAATCGAATATCACATTCGATTCGAATGTCACATTCAAATCGAATATCACATTTAAAACACAGTATTAGACTAGAAATACTATTTAAAATTCGAATGTGACATTCGAATTCGAATGTAGCATTCAAATTTGAATATTACATTTATTAAACACAGTTGTAGACTTGAAATACTATTTCAAATTTGAATGTCACATTCGAATTCGAATATTGCATTTCGAAATTGAATGAATACATAGCTAAACATTCTATTATTCGAACGAATATTTTCGAACTTTATTGAAAAATTCGAAAATGAAAATTCGAAAATAGAATGTTAGAATGTTATATAAACATTCGAAATTCTATTCGAATGAACGAATGTATCAAAATTCGTTTTAAATTTTGAATTTTTAGAAACATTCGCCCATCCCTAAATACAACCTGAGAAATCAGTTAATTAAAGGGATAGGAAAGTCAAAATTAAACTTGCATGATTCAGATAGAGCACGTAATAATATGACACTAAATTCACTTCTATTTTTAAATGTGCTTTGTTCTCTTGGTATCACTTGTTGAAAAAGAATACACACATATCCAACACTAGTAGGAGCTGCTGCTGATTGGTGCCTGCATACATTTGTCTCTTGTGATTGGCTGACTAGATGTGTTCATCTAGCTGCTAGTAGTGCAATGATGTTCCTCCAGCAAAGGATAACAAGAGAACAAAGTAAATTGTTTAATGGAAGTACATTGTAAAGGTGTTTTAAATTGTATGTTCTATCCAAATCATGAAACAAAATTTTGGAGTTTCCTGTCCCTTTAAAGGCACAGTCTACACCTTAGTCTTCCTAAAGTCTTTCCTTCGATTAAGCTGCTAATAGTCTCCTGCACCTTTTCTATATTATGCAGCAGGAACAGTAAAACTTTATTTTAAAATGAAAATTGTTTCTGGTCACTTTGAAATGGCTGCCACGCTCCGCCCACTGACTTCATGATCTGGGCTGCATATGGCGTCCAATCACAAAAGGCTCACTAGTTGGATTCAACAGACTGTCAATGCTATTCAGCAGAGTGCCTAGATGTAGCCCAGATTGTGATGTCATTGGTGGGCGGAGCTTGGCAGCCATTTCAAAGTGGCCAGAAACAATATTTTTTAAAAAAATAACTGTTTTACTGTTTATGCTGTATGATATAGAAAACATATGCAGGAGGCTATTTGCAGCTTAATCTAAAGTAAGACTTTAAGATGACTAAGATGTAGACTGTCCCTTTGAGCAAAAAAAAAAAAAAATGCATAAAAAACAATTAATTGAAGCAAATATTTGACCAAGAAATGAAAACAGGAAAAAAGTATGACAATAATTCATCCCATATATCATGCATATTAAAAAAAAATCTTACATAAAAATAATATTTCCTATCAGATATTCAGGTCATCCCAAAACAAATTAGATCAAGGCAAAACTAACTTTACACAACGTTCTTGCTATTTAAGGCAATCTAATAGACTGAAACTCTAAAAGGAAGAAAATCTGAGAAAAACAAGTTTTCTAATATATCACTGTTCATTCTTTTTTTCTTTTTTTTTTAGCACATGAAACAAAAGAAGAATAATTGTGGAATAATATATCTATTCATTCTCAAGAAAAAAAAGGAAATTAAATGAACATATTGAAAGTAACAAAATAATGATGTCATATAAAGCTACACCAAATCCTTGTAAACCTATATGTACTATTTTTACTTTATATGCCAAAAATTACATTTTGGTTAGAGTTCAAGTGTTTTGAAAAGAAAAGTGTGTCTTAATTAACTATGGCATGAAAAATGGAAAATAATAAAAGTTGATCATCATTATTTTCATGTTGTAAGATGTTTTTCTATTGTAATCAACAATAATGAAAAGTGTCATTTTGTAAATGGGACTACAAGTATTACTTATGATTTAGCTATATAATATCTTTTGTATTCTAGTGGCACTCTACAAGCGCTACAAATCTGCGGGTATAGAACACGCCGGCATGTGTTGTTATAAAACCGGAAGTGGATCCAGTCTTTCATGGGCAAAGCTCCCACGAAACGCGTAAGAACGAGTGACATCACTTCCGGTTTCTCACTGGATCCACTTCCAGTTTTACGACAACACACGCCGGCGTGTTCTTCTACTTAACATTTTTGGATCTCCGTTTTATGGGTTTAAGGTTACACGGTTTTATTGTTCTATGAGGACCTTTCTTATTAGCATAATTTTGGCGCTGAACCATCTGGATAACATAAGTTTTAACAAATTTTTTACATTTTTTTCACTCTTTTTGTTTGTCTGTAATTTTTTATATATTTTTAATCTTTAATCATTTTTAGGAAACTCTGTTTTTGAGACTCAATTTTAGTAGCTATTTTTTAGTGGGTGTTCATTGCTATCACCTTGGTCCGAGAACTGACTCTTCATACTTTCGATGAGTTAGATTTGTCAGGCATCTCAGACCTATACTAAACTATTTTCTTTTAGTTTTATGGGGGGTTTTAAGTAACACTAATAAAATTGTTCTTTTAATACCTGCACTCAAATCACTATTGCCGTTTTCTAATTATTGATCTCGGTCAGTGATTTAGAGTTCAACATATCCTCCTTATTTGCAATATATACTGTATATATATATATATATATATATATATATTTGCTCCAGAATATTTGTAATTAAATATTCACCACTTTATATATTTATTTTTAAAGTTCGACCTTTTATGTGGATTTTGTAGATTTACCCTTGTTTTATATCTGTGTACATCAGGGTCTAATCACCTTTTTTATTCTCTTTTCCAAATAGCGCTTTCCCCTATCCCTTCTATATCCTCCATTTTTTCTTTAACTTGTTAGTGGTTTCAAGTATACAAATCAGGGGACAGCAGCTGAGAGGCATTGACACATTATCCCAAATACAGCTATTAGATACACATATCTAATTCTAAAAGGGTTTGCACTTAAGTAGACAGCGCTTGATAAACACCACTTCTATTCTTATATATTTATATATATATATATGTATATATATATATATATATATATATACTATATAAATATAATATATATATATACCTATAAATGTATATCTTTTCTTATAGACATATAGGTATAGATATGTATTTTACATTAACAGCATCAGCTATATATAGAAATATACATTTAATAATAATAAAAAGTACATTATTTTCTATGTGAAGAACATAGGAATGTAATATATGCGTTTTGCGCATCGGGTTTTCACAATTTAGATTTTAACATGATTGATATAGCACACATGAAAACTTAATAATCTTAATGTGTGCTATTAAAATATTACAAATAAAATTTTAATAAAAATAAATAAAAATGATTAAATATACTGTAAAATATATAGATATATTCTATGGATTATTTAGAATATTTTACAGTGTGTTTAATCATTTTTAATAGCGTAAAAAAATATTTTAGATTTAATTTTTCAATAACACACTTTAAGATTACTAAGGGCTAGATAACGAGTGGAGAGCTATTAATTGCTCCCGCTTGTGAGCTAACTCAGCTAGAAGCAAGATTTTTGTGTGCATCGGGTACCGCACTTATTACAATTTGAAAGCAAAACATTTTTGCTCGCAGGCTAGCAGGACGCACGCAAAAGGTCGAAGTTAGCATATCGCAACTGTGTTAGCATATTCTCCCTTAGACTTCAATGGAGCGCAAAAAGTGGAAAAAACACTTGCATGCAAACTCGATTACATTTTCTCAAGTGCACTAACCTAACATGAAATATTAATATTTCAAATTCCAATGTTCTTCACATAGAAGAATTGTTCTATTTATTTAGAAATACATATTTCTATATATATATAAATCTGATGTTTTTTTGGTAAAATATATATCTATACTTATATCTATACTATATATATATATATATATATATATATATATATATATATATAAAGAGGTAGCACACTCTCACCTCTTAAATCCATCCACCAGGGTGCTAGCAATGTAACATAATATTCAGCAAGAAATAGCTTGCATTCACTGGATTTTCAAAAGTACTTTATTCTACTCAAGCCAGAGGATGGGGTGAAGACCCCAAAACATCATGCTTTTGAGTGGAATAAAATTATTTTGAAAATCCAGTGATTGCAAGCTATTTCTTGCTGAATAGGTTTTGACATATACAGATATAAATATATAAGAATATCTATTTAGATACTTATAACATATTCCCCTATGTGAAGAACATTTGAATGTAAAATATTTACAATACAAACACAGTTAAACACTTTATTAAATATGAAAATTGCATAAATATAATTTTTTATCTTTTTAGCTACATGGCTGAAAAAAGCTCCAATGCACTTATATTTATATTTGTCTATATGTGTGTACATATGTATTTATGTGTATATATGTCTGTAAATTCATATATACACATATAAATACATAATCATATGTACTCACATATAAACATATACTGTATATTACGGTAATACATACACATGTTTAGACATTAATATGTATGTATCTCTGTGTGTAACTTTACTTTTTAATGTATTATTTATATATTTTGTGCAACTTTTTATTTGAGAATAACAGTTAACCAGAGCTCTGAATAGAGCTAAATCGATGCAAGTTTAATTCAGTAGCGCTTGAGCAAACGCCTTTACTTTCAACTTGTAATATGCATGCTACTGCTGACGCAAGCAAACACCCGCAATAAACCCCTAAATGCCCGCGCACAACTGTTAGCGCACCACTCATAATCTAGCCCTAAGTTTTCATGTGCGATAACACGACCATGTTGAAATCTTAAGGGTGAAACCTGACCTGATGTGCAAAAAGATAAATAGGTAAAGGTATATACATATATATATATATATATATATATATATATATATATATATACACACAATATATATATATATAAATACAACCCCAGTTCTGAAAAAGTTGGGACATTATGGAAAATGCAAAAAACAAAAAATAGACATTTGAAAATTCAATTCACCCTGTACTATATTGAAAACACATTATTAACACATTATCTGATGTTTTACTTTGTCAATTACAGTCAGGCACTGAGTTCCAGGACCCCGGATAGGCCAAGGAGGTTTCTCCAGCGCTGCTGGCATTTTAGAGCATCTCTGTGACAAAATATAAATTGTCAAGTAAAATGTAGATTATTTAAAGTATTGGAGAAATCTTAAAATAAATGTAATAGCTGTTTGTTATTATTTCAAACATAAATATATATTTAAAAATATTTGTTTAAAATAATATTAAACAAACATTAAATCCATTTAAAGATATCTACAATAATTTAAACAAAATGCATTATACATGACAAAGCATATTATTTAAACATTGACACCTAGCCCGCCATAACTAACATACACCTAGATTTAGAGTTTAGCTACGCGTGTTTTTTTTCCCCCGCACCTTTTAAACAACGCTGGTATTTAGAGTTCTCTGAAGGGCTGCGTTAGGCTCCAAAAAGGGAGCGTACAGGCATATTTACCGCCACTTCAACTCTAAATACCAGCGTTGCTTACGGACGCGGCCAGCTTCAAAAACGTGCTTGTGCACGATTTCCCCATAGGAAACAATGGGGCAGTTTAAGCTGAAAAAAAACCTAACACCTGCAAAAAAGCAGCGTTCAGCTCCTAACGCAGCCCCATTGTTTCCTATGGGGAAACACTTCCTAAGTCTGCACCTAACACCCTAACATGTACCTTGAGTCTAAACACCCCTAACCTTACACTTATTAACCCCTAATCTGCCGCCCCCGCTATCGCTGACCCCTGCATTTTATTATTAACCCCTAATCTGCTGCTCCGTACACCGCCACAACCTACATTATCGCTATGTACCCCTAATCTGCTGCCCCTAACATCGCTGACCCCTATATTTATTACCCCCTAATCTGCCCCCCCACCAACGTTGCCGCTACCTACCTACACTTATTAACCCCTAATCTGCCGACCGGACCTCGCCGCCACTATAATAAATGTATTAACCTCTAAACCGCCTCACTCCCGCCTCAAAAACCCTATAATAAATAATATTAACCCCTAATCTGCCCTCCCTAACATCGCCGACACCTAACTTCAAGTATTAACCCCTAATCTGCCGACCGGACCTCGCCACTACTCTAATGAATGTATTAACCCCTAAAGCTAAGTCTAACCCTAACACTAACACCCCCCTAAGTTAAATATAATTTTTATCTAACGAAACTCTTATTAAATAAATTAATCCTATTTAAAGCTAAATACTTACCTGTAAAATAAACCCTAATATAGCTACAATATAACGAATAATTATATTGTAGCTATTTTAGGATTTATATTTATTTTACAGGCAACTTTGTATTTATTTTAACTAGGTACAATAGCTATTAAATAGTTAATAACTATTTAATAGCTACCTAGTTAAAATAATTTCAAAATTACCTGTAAAATAAATCCTAACCTAAGTTACAATTAAACCTAACACTACACTATCAATAAATTAATTAACTAAACTATCTACAATTATCTACAATTAAATCAACTAAACTAAATTACAAAAATACCAAACACTAAATTACAAAGAATAAAAAAAGATTACAAGAATTTTAAACTAATTACACCTACTCTAAGCCCCCTAAAAAAATAACAAAGCCCCCCAAAATAAAAAAAATGCCCTTAGGGTTTATTTTACAGGTAAGTAGGTATTTAGCTTTAAATAGGATTAACTTATTTAATAAGAGTTAATTTATTTTGTTAGATAAAAATTATATTTAACTTAGGGGGGTGTTAGTGTTAGGGTTAGAGTTAGCTTTAGGGGTTAATACATTTATTAGAGTAGCGGCGAGGTCCAGTCGGCAGATTAGGGGTTAATACTTGAAGTTAGGTGTTGGCGATGTTAGGGAGGGCAGATTAGGGGTTAATACTATTTATTATAGGGTTTTTGAGGCGGGAGTGAGGCGGTTTAGGGGTTAATACATTTATTATAGTGGCGGCGAGGTCCGATCAGCAGATTAGGGGTTAAGAAGTGTAGGTAAATAGCGGCGACGTTGGGGGGGGGCAGATTAGGGGGTAATAAATATAATATAGGGGTCGGCAATGTTAGGGGCAGCAGATTAGGGGTACATAGGGATAATGTAGGTTGCGGCGGTGTGCGTTTGGCAGATTAGGGGTTAAAACATTTTATTAGAGTGGCGGCGATGTGGGGGGACCTCGGTTTAGGGGTACATAGGTAGTTTATGGGTGTTAGTGTACTTTAGAGCACAGTAGTTAGGAGCTTTATAAACCGGTGTTAGCCCATAAAGCTCATAACTCCTGACTTTTTTCTGCGGCTGGAGTCTTGTCATTAGAGTTCTAACGCTCACTTCAGCCAAGACTCTAAATACCAGCATTAGAAAGATCCCATTGAAAAGATAGGATACGCAATTGACGTAAGGGGATCTGCGGTATGGAAAAGTCGCGGCTGGAAAGTGAGCGTTAGACCCTTTCCTGACTGACTCTAAATACCAGCGGGCAGCCAAAACCAGCATTAGGACCCCCTAACGCTGGTTTGGACGGCTAACACAGAACTCTAAATCTAGGTGTGTATAAGCTAAGGCCAAAACATACATTTTCAATATTTAAATGATGCATTGTTATGTACAATGCATAATGTTTGAATATTTGCACATAAATTAAAATGTGATTAATGTTGCTTGTTGTGTTTATTATTTCTAATTGAAGACAGTATAATTAACATTATAGGTCGGCATAACTGCATGCCTGTTATGTAAATTATAATTTAATAATACTGACTACTATAACATAAATATATAAAACATATATATCTATGTTATCCCTAAAAAAACACAACAAGCTTACATTAACACATTTTAATGTATATGCAATAGTTAAGACATTATGAAATATACATGCATAACGGTTTAAATATTGAATATCAATGCAAGACCTGACTACATTATATCTACATTCTTTGAAATAAAATGAATGGTCACATATAATGATTATTAGTTTAAGTATTGGCTATATAGATTCAAATGTAGAGATTTGTGCTTGATGCATTTATTACTGTAAATAAAAATATATTTTTAAAATAAATATTTATGTTCTAAAAGACAGTTGCGGTATAATTATAGTATCACATAACTGCATGCCTGTTATACAATAAAACAATTGTAATACTAATGCCTTTTGTAAGATGATTGTAAAGAATGCAGATAAATGCACTATTAACCCCTTACGCTGCCCTAACCTAATCACCTAAAACAGGTATGAGGGGTGGTTAGTTGATTAAGGCCTAATAAATGATAACCATCAATAATCACCTAATCAACCCCCATATAGGTATGAGGGGTGGTTAGGAAATTAAGGCCTAATAAATTGTAACCATCATTAATCACCTTATCAATCCCCATACTGGTATGAGGGGTGGATAGGAGATTAAAACCTACAAAATCCCAACTAACAATAATCACCAGATCAACCACCATACAGGTATGGTGGGCACCTAGGAGATTAAAGCCTAAACAACCACCTCCCAACGCAAACTAGAACTAAACTAACAACCAAACCCCCCTCTAAACTAACCAACCTCTAAACTAAACCCCCCTCTAAACTAGCCGCACTAAATTACTAAAATTAAAAACAATCTAAGTTAGACAAAATAAAAATACTAAGTTACATAAAATAACAAATACATTATTCAAAATAAAAATAAAAATTATACCTAACACTAAACAACATGCTCCATAAAATACCCCATCCTGGAAAAAACTAAAACCTAAACCCTAACGCTAAAATAAATTACAGGGGCCTTTTGTAGGGCATTGCCTTAAAGCAATCACAGCTCTTTTGGGGAAAAAAAGCTACACCCCCCCCCCACCCCTCAAAATAAAAAAAACCCTAAAAAAAACCTAGCCTACAAAATAAAATTGTAAATAACAAACCCTATTCTGAAAAATAAAAAAAACTCACCCCAAAAAAACCCTAACTAACCCCACAATTGTTACAGTTGATGAGAACTCTGGCTCCTCTTGATCCATCATTGGGCCCATCTTTGTCCAGGCACCAGGTGCCCATCTTCGTGGTGGTGGAGGCAGACTTTGGTGGTGTCAGTATATACCAGGTTATAAATATATTTTATTTATTATTATTCTTTAAATAATCTCCAATTAAAATGTATATATGAAACAATTGAAATTAATATTTATTCCTAAATTCTTATAAACACATTGAAATATATTAAGTAGAGACTAGATTATGAATCGACTATACACGCTTATGCTGTTATAATATTCTTTACAAAGATCATAAAATATATATCTTTAAAATTAACTTTACTCACAATGAATCACATTTAAATACCACAATAAAATACCAGAGTATGGACCGTTAGCTTAACAATGTTTAGTTAAACAGTATAACAAGATACTTCACAAAAATCTTACTGGATCTCAGTAGATTTAAGATAACTTTCAGACAAGTATAATTAAGCTACTTAGCCCACAAATTATTCTATATAACTCTGATTTAAAATACCAGAAATTGTATATATTATTAATGCAAACAGCTAATTTATATGCCAATATGTCTGACCTGAATTTACCTCGTATTTAGCTACAATAAGGCAAGTTCTAAAATATATATATATAGCAATAACTGTAATTAATTTATGATATTAAAATACAAAATTATTCCTAAACATTTATATTTAATACCAGTATACTTATTACCCTTGTTCTAATAAATATTAAAAATAAGAATGAATTTTCCTTTTAAATCACAACTATGATATAACTATAGTTTTAGAATACCTTTGTTTAACATATTAAATATACAATTGCTTATACTTTACCAGATCACCAGTTTGAGAATTCAGCTAATATCCAAATATGTCTATCGTCATATGTCTTAAGGGAATTATGCACATTTGTAAGAGAATTAATCTTGTTAGTCTCTTTTCCACAAAGAGTGTCCCAACGTATTTGTCTTACAGAAAACTGTGTTCACACACTGGTCTCTCTATAAGCAAAAATGGCAGCAAGAAGAATTGTAACAGTTACCAAGAAAATATTTTCAGCCAAGACCTTTTCTCTGTGTGCAGGGAGTTTTTGTCTGAGACTAAACTCCTCCCCATTTCTTAATCATTCAATAGATTTGGATATGCCCTTTACTCTGATTGGCTACCCGGAAACGTCATTTTTAACAGCCAAATACTTTTTGGTTGTAATGCTGGATTTAGGACATCGGGGGCAGCAGACAAAGACAAACAGTTTCATTTTCAACACTGCTAACAGCTTACTATCTGCTAGATTACAAGTTTTGCGTTATGATCGGCTCGGTACTAACTTGCAAGTTATTTCCACCGCTCACCTCCCTATAGCGCTGCTATTACAGGTTTTCAAAAACCCGGCGTTAGCAGGCAATATAGCAGCGTTGAGCTCCATTGAGCTCCATACCGCACTCAAATACCAGCGCTGCTTTGAGCTGGTTTTACGTGCTTCTGCACAATTTCCCCATAGACATCAATGGGGAGAGCCGGCTAAAAAAAAAGCCTAACCTACCTACATTTATTAACCCCTAATCTGCCCCCCCAATGTCGTCGCTATCTACATTACACTTATTAACCCCTAATCTTCCACCCCCAATGTTGCCTCCACTATACTAAAGTTATTAACCCCTAAACCTAACCCTAAGTCTAACCCTAACTCTAACACCCACTAACTTGAACATAACTAAAATAAATCTAAATAAAAATTACAATTAATACCTAAATAATTCCTATTTAAAACTAAATAAATACTTACCTGTAAAATAAACCCTAAGATAGATACAATATAACTAATAGTTACATTGTATCTATCTTAGGTTTTATTTTTATTTCACAGCTAAGTTTGTATTTATTTTAACTAGGTAGACTAGTTAGTAAATAGTTAGTAACTATTTACTAACTACCTAGCTAAAATAAATATAAATTTACCTGTAAAATTAAACCTAACCTGTCTTACACTAACACCTAACCTTATATTACAATTAAACAAATTACATTAATTAAATACAATTAACTAAATTACAAAAAAACAAAACACTAAATTACCCAAAATAAAAAAGAAATGATCAAATATTTACACCTAATCTAATAGCCCTATCAAAATAAAAAAGCCCCCAAAATAAAAAACCCACTAGCCTAAACTAAACTGCCAATAGCCCTTAAAAGGGCCCCAAAGAAATCAGCTCTTTTACCTGTAAAAAAAATACAAACAACCCCCCAAAAGTAAAACCCACCACCCACACAACCAAACCCCCCAAAATAAAATCATATCTAAAAAAAACCTAAGCTCCCCATTGCCCTGAAAAGGGCATTTGGATGGGCATTGCCCTTAAAAGGGTATTTAGCTCTTTTTCAGCCCAAACCCTAATCTAAAAATAAAACCCACCCAATAAACCCTTAAAAAAACATAACACTAACCCCTGAAGATCCACTTACAGTTTTTGAAGACCGGACATCCATCCTCAACGAAGCCGGGAGAAGTCTTCATCCAAGCAACAAGAAGTCCTCAACAAAGCCGGGAGAAGTCTTCATCCAAGCGGCAAGAAGTGGTCCTCCAGGCGGGCAGAAGTCTTCATCCAGACGGCATCTTCTATCTTCATCCTTCTGACGAGGAGCGTCTCCATCTTCAAGACATCCGACGCAGAGAATCCTCTTCTTTTGATGGTCACTGAAGAATGAAGGTTCCTTTAAATTATGTCATCCAAGATGGCGTCCCTTTAATTCCGATTGGCTGATAGAATTCTATCAGCCAATCGGAATTAAAGGTGAAAAAATCCTATTGGCTGATGCAATTAGCCAATAGGATTGAGCTTCAATCCTATTGGCTGATCCAATCAGCCAATAGAATGCGAGCTCGATATAACATTGTTTTGAATGCATGAAAACACAGATATGATATACTTCATGGGACAACACTGGTTTCTCACAGGTCTGAAATGAAAGAAATAATGTTGTTATTTTGACAAAGTTAAACATTTTAGATTGATTATATAGCTACTTATTAAATTCAGCAAATATTAATATTTAATATTATACAGATAATCTCATATCCATTTATTTGTACCTATTATTTGGACAGTCTGAGGCACATATTAAATGTTTTAAAACTGTATAGATAATTTGTCCAAACTTCAAATCCTTAAGACCTCTGTGTTTTCAAAAATGCATAGGTTAAGACATGTTAAAATCTTAACTCTCAGGCTTTCAACTTCCCATATTAATATAATTATTGCATATCTGTATATCTCTTGCTGAGTGTACCAAGAAGATGTTATTTGTTTAATACATCTTTAAAATAAGGTTATACAGTTGTTCATTTAATTTATTACAAACCTGAAATGCATTTCTCAGATCCATGGATATATATATATATATATATATATATATATATATATATATATATATATATAATTTATACATTCTAAATATATCAATTAAATCTTTGAGAATTATACAGTTTATATAGATGAATTTCTAACTTCTCTTTTTAAAACCAAGGTTTAAATTCTTATATGCTTTCAGCAAAATATGTCTCTCTGTTTCCTCCTGCTATTTTCCATTGAGACATATGTCTGAGCTTTGTGTATTTGAAACTCAGTATGGGACACTTAACACTTGATAAGGGCTATCTCCTTTGAGTATGTTTGTATATTTCATTATCAGTTCAGACTGAGCAACTGCTCCTTCAGATCTAAACTTTTGAAGGCAGATTCCTTTGATGAATTTGGACAAAGGCTTGCAATGTATCCCTGACTACAAGAAATGGGGGATTGTAGTTACCCAGCCCAGACCATCTGACAGAGAGAACTGTAATTTATAGTATTAAAACTGATGCAAACAGTTTCATATATAATAAACTCTTATCATGTATAAATTATATATATATATATATATATATATATATAATTTAATAACGCTCACAGATATCCTGACATAAATCCCCCTTCCAATTTTAAATATATGTAGGACACATGTATTTGAATTGGCTTAAAGTCAGTGGTACTTGGTGAGTGTATTGAAAGCATGCATCATAGACAGTCTTTGATGAAGACAGTCCGTTATTTTTCGATCCTCACATTTATGCTCGTTAGTTAGACATCTTTAAATTACAATATTTCTTTAGTGCATCTGGGAAAATGACTCTTCATTCTCCCTCTATGACTTGTAGCTGGGATCTGGGATGTCATGCTCACAACTGATTAATATGGACCCATTTGTCCATAAAAGTATCATTTTTAGGGATCCTTATTTTATAGGCAACTGGAGATATTTTGTCAGTAATGACAAAAGGACCCTTCCATGATGGAAGAAATTTCTTCTCCTTAACCTGATCTCTTCCAAAGTTATAAAGATAAACTTTATCATTTAATTCATATTCCCTTTTGGACATTTTGAGATCATAATAGGTTTTGGTGGCAGTTGCGGTCTTCTCTAAGTTCCATTATGCAAATGCAAAGGCCTATTGAAGGTGCTTCCTTAAGTTCTCCACATATTGATACGTATTGGCGGCATTTATTAAGCTCTGGTCGGATGTACAGTACAGTAGATGTTGAGGTAGAACCATTCTTCTACCAGTCATCAATTCAAAAGGGGACATCTTAGTAGCACTACTTAGAGTTGCTCTTAATGCCATTAGGACTAGAGGTTATTTTACATCCCAGTCTCTTTACCTGTTTCACTCACAAACTTTTTGAGGATTTTCACAATGGACTGGTTGTTACGCTCTTCACCACCACTTGAGGCAGCTCTATATGCAATATGTAGCTTTCTTTTGACCCCTAGTATTTTCCACATTTTGGTCATTACTTTGCTAGTGAAGTGGGTTCCCCGATCTGATTCGATTCTTTGGGGCAAACCAAATCTGGAAAACATGTGGTTGATGTGCAATGCTGCGCATGTTTCAGCACTATTGTTAGGTGCACTGATGCACTCTACCCATTTATTGAATAGGCATGTTACTGTCAATATGTATTTGTTACCTCTTGATGAACTAGTTACTGGACCAATAAAATCAATTTGTATATCTGGCATTACCATCCCTCTTTTCTGTAATGGTGCTCAATGCGTTGGCATAGTGGGTTGGAACTGTGGACAGATTAAACAACCTTGACAGTAGTCTTGAACATCCTTCAACATATGCGGCCAAAAGGCATAATCACGCAATATTTTCATACGTGAGTTTGGCACCACGATGACCAGACATGGGAGCATCATGGGCATGTTGAAGCATTAGATCTCTGAACTTTGTAGGTACCACCCATTGCTGGATACCAGTTTTGGAGGTTCTAATTAACAAACCATCCTGTAACTTGAATTGTGATCTGGATTTAATTAATATTCTAACATCTTCCTTACCAATAACATCATCTTTTGAGATGGGGTTGTTTTCAGGATTTTCTATGTGTTTATAGAAAATACCTATAATGGGGTCCTCTCTTTGACTAGTGATTAGGTCATCACTAGGAGAATAATGACTCCATTGTGCCAGGTTAGGCTCATTTTGTTGTTTGGCCTGGTTTCTGGTAATGGCTTCTACCTGAATTGCACCCATTAAGTGGTCAATATGAAGGAGTTCTCCAGCTATGGATCCTTGTTTGGCTAATGAATCTGCAAGATCATTGCCTTCCTTATCAGTACCTATAATCCTGGAATGACCATTGGTCTTCTTCCAATGTAGGGTTAACCCATTGGATACCACTAGATTATCAATCTCGCAGAACAACTTGCCATGCTTGACTAGTTTGTTGTTAGATCTTGGTCCAATGTTGAAAACTACAGAAATATTTGGGAATCCATTTGTCCAAGTTATACCTATGCCGGTGACTAATCTGCGCTCATTATCAATAGTGGCATGGTAAGAACAACCATCAACATATACCCAAGGTAATGTTTGACACTGGTCCTCATTGTGTATTTTATATGGGGAAAGCAATTGTTCCTCCAGGAAATCATCTTCTAATAACTCTTCCCCATGATCCTTAGCAGTACAGTCATGGAGCTCAGCAAGCCCCTGTGTGACTGGATTATTTTTGTTTTTCTTATAGCAAATTTCTAAAGGCCAACCTTGTAAGGAAAGAGTCCAAGCTGTTATGCGGCTATTAGACAAATTTCCATCTCTTATTCTCTCACTTTGAAGATATAGCAAATGCTGGTGAGCCATTTTTACAATATTTTTCTCGCCCTGTATATAGCTGCAGAAATTTTTGTAGAACCCATACAGTAGATATGTAATGTCAAGCAGACTGAAACCTTACAGGTTAGAGAATAAGATCGCACTTGCAGACTTAAGGTAGAATAGGAATGTATCACCAGTGTATACAGGCTATTAATAGCATAGACTGTTTATGATAGGTGAAATAGGTTTAATCTTGTTTAAGAATAGAAGGTAGGATATAGGTCTCCTTCTAAGTATGTAAACAAATAATGAAAAGAGGTCAGCTGTATTTAACTTGACACAAGTGGAGTCATATAAGGAAGACAGTTCAATTCAAATAAGATGCAATAATTCTCAGTATAGGAACCCGGAGTGCAATACTCAGGATCGATATGTAAATGCTGCCTGAGAGTTATTCTGTTAACACACAGAGGAATCAGCTATCACACAGTGGATGCGGAGAGGAGACTCAATCAATACCGCTGGTATGCGGGGAACCTGTCTCTCCAACAGAGCAGCTGGAGTCCGTGACCGCTATAGAGCGGAGTTACATGCAGCAGAGGGAGGAACGCAGGTACTGATTGACAGCGGCTTGCGCTGTGGAAATCCGTTGATGCAATGGAGGAGGCGGAACAGAGGATGATTGACAGCGGCTTGTTACCTGAGGCTCCGGTGCCCGTTAACGGCTACAGTGGATATTTAGCGAGTATCAGCAACTCTGAGTAATTGATCTTGAACTGAATGAAGAGAGTTCAATTTCCTGATGTGGTGGCGACTCTGATCAAGATCTGAATGTTGGTTTTAGGGAGAGCTGTGAATAGCTTGTATTGAAAGAGAAAGTTACTTGATGAAAACAAGGTTTAATTCCTTTAGGGAAAAGCAAGTACTCAGTTATTGTAATCCACTGTTCAGTATGATGAGAAACACAGTTAGGATGAAGGTCTTATTTGTAATCCAAAACTTAGGCTTAAAGGTAATCTCAAGAGCGAGTTTGCAGTGTTGCTGCTAGCTGCATTCAAGTTTAATTACTAAGCACCTGTTTGCAGTCAGGTGACGACTTAAGAACAGGTAGGATGTTCAGTAACAAGGAGAGAGTGAAAAGGTGGCCTGGAATCCTTACAAGATAAGAGGGCTTTTTCACAATCACTAAAAAAAATTCTACTGGGGATAAAGTTTTGCTGGCATAAACAATGACTTTGCTTAAATTATCATGCTTTTGGTATAAAACAGCACTCATGCTTTTATCTGTGTAACCTGTCTCTAAGTAGAAAGGTTTACCCCCTTGAGGGTATGCTAAGCAAGGTGCTTGAGTGAGTTTTCTCTTCAGCTCTTTGATGGCTGTCTCTTGAGTCTCACTCCAGTGCCATTTCACATCCTTCTTTAGAAGAAGTAGCAGTAGCTTAGCTAATTCTGCATAATTATCAATACATTTGCGAAAATAATTAGTCATACCCAGGAATGATCTCAATTCCTTTAAGTTAGTTGGGTTCTTAGAATTTATTATAGCCTCCACTTTTTTCTTCTGAGGATTTAACCCTTCAGAAGTAACTTCATGTCCCAAGAAGTTTACACGAATGTGGCACCATTGAACTTTTTGTAGGGATAATTTGACACCTGCCCTTTTTAAGTTGGTTGAGGACGTGTTTAAGTTCAGTGATGTGTTTTTCAAAGTCTGTGCTTTTGATTTAAACATTATCAACATAAGATAAGGTCCCCCTTTCCAGTGAATCAGGCATAGCCTTGTGCATGAATACAGCAAATTAATCTCCTGAATTTATGATTCCAAACGGGAGCCTTTGGGATGCATACTGGACCTTTTGGAATGAGAATCCAAGCTTATACTTGTCCTCCTCATGTACCTTTATGGTCCAATATCCCTTTGCACAATGATGATTTCTCAAGAGACTCATATGAGGCTAAAGGAAGTCTGTATTGTTTAACAAAGACAGGTGGTGCATAGGGATCTGTTTGGATTCTTGCAATGTGCAAGTCTGTAGTCCCACAGTCATAAGAATCCCTAGCAAAAATATCCTTGTACTCCATCAGTAATTCTCATAGCTGTCGGCGTTCATCATCACTGGAACAGCCATTAGCTAAGGAGATTTGCTCTTCGACTATTTGCTGAAATCCTGGAAAGATTTCAGGCTGTCCTATCTCATAGGCTTCTTCCACCCTAAAGGTGAGATCCCCTTGATTATAAGTTTCATTGCCCCCATGATTCTCGGTACTGGGGTATTCTTGCTCTTTGATCAACTAATCAAATACTAGGGAGGCTTCTTCAATTTTACAGATATCTTCCTCTGAGCTGAAGAGATAAATAGACTGAATTGTAAACAATCCTTCTGGCATAGATGCAAAGGATTGTTCTATTAACTGTTTTTCTGTTAACTATCCTTAAAGGGCCACTAAACCCAAAATCTTTCTTTCATGATTCAGATAGAACATACAAATTTAAACAACATTACAATTTACTTGTATTATTTATTTTGCTTCATTTTGTAGATATCCTTATTTGAAGAAAAAGTAATGCACATGGGTGAGCCAATCACATGAGGCTTCTATGTGCAGCAACCAATCAGCAGCTACTGAGCATATCTAGATATGCTTTTCAGCAAAGAATATCAAGAGAATAAAACAAATCAGATAATAGAAGTAAATTAGAAAGATGTTTAAAAATGCATTATCTTTCTAAATCATGAAAGAAAAAATGTGGGTATCATGGCCCTTTAAGGTATAAGCCCAATTACATTATTCTGGAATCTGAAAGTATAGTAACTTGATTCCAGTGCATATCCAATGGCAGTTACCTTGGATAAGGTTATATCCTGTGGGTCATGTTATGCACAATAACATGTATTGGAATAGCTCCAATATTTACCATAAGAGTATGGGTCATTGTTATACCCAGACTTTGCATTCTATAGGAGATGCAAATTAGCGTTTCAGAAGTTTTTAATTTCTGACCTCTTTTTACCTGTAAGGATCAGAGGAATTTGTCAGCCCCAGCAGGGATTACAACATCGTTAGACACCTGCATATTCACAGCATATGGCAATTGCTGGTTTGATTTCAGGGCTGCATTTTAATCCTGAAATATTTCAGGGTCCCCGTTCAACCTGCTCCAGAGGCAAAGGTTAATCAAATCTATTTGTATGGCATATCTATATAAGAGATTGTTGCCAATATATATTTGATTATGGGGATAATTTAAAACTAAAAACAGGTGCTTCGCTGATTTATTACCTATGGATATAGATAATAAACACTTAGCTGTGATGTTATAGCTTTCACACTTGTCAACTAGGTCATGGACCAAGAGATTTTGGGGAGAAAGATATTTAATCACTTTAGGTTCAGCGATCTGTGCTAATAAGCCTTCGCTTATGTAGCTAGCTTCCTGTTTTAAGTTTAATTTGGCATACTTGGTTTTACCAAGGTCATGCACTTGCATAGGGATAAATAGATCAGCCTTAACTCTCTCAATTTCTCAGAGGAAAATACATCGCCGTCTAAGGAAATATTGGCTATCTTTCCAGGCGAAATTTTAAAAGTATTACCATCAGAGCCGCTTAAGGGAGTCTGATCATCTATTTGTAGGATAGTGATTTCAGGTACAGAGTCATTCCACAACATCTGGCTTCTCTTCCACCACGTGACAGTTATGTCTGGTGCGAGATATACCAGACCGCTCATAATTAATAGGCCTTTTTTACTTGTAATCAAATGACATTATTTATGCAATCAATTATGGTGCTTGATCGCTTCAGGAGATCACTACCAATTATCAAAGGATCAGTTGGCAGATCCACTATAATGACAGGGTGTCTTATTACTCTGTTCCCCAGTTTTAGGTTTAACCATGCCATACCCTAGACTTTGAGAGAGTCACTCCCAACCCCTTTTAGAGAACCATCGCATTCTTTTATTTTTGGTTTGTGGGGTGTTAGCTCATTTAGCTGTGTGTAGTACCTGTGGGATAAAATAGTTGCCTGAGATCCAGTATCAATTAATCCCATGATAGGGTTAGAAACTGAATCCTGGAGCTCAGCTAATACATAATATCTCCCTGCAGTTTCTACCATTTCACACATAAAATTAGCATGATTACACATCTGTGGGCTTCTCCACGAGTTACCTGAATCCGCCATGTTACCTGATGCAGAAGAATTTTCATTCTTACCAATCCTTTCCTCTGTAATAGGGTTGAAGGGTTCCTGTGTACTTCATCTGTGGGAATAAGGTTAGGAAAAAAACTGCAAAGGAAGAGGTTTGTTAGAGCTTCCAGGCTGCGGTTGCTTGTCATCACAGCTAAATCGTCCGTTCCTGGTCTGTAGGGAGAGAAAATGATTAGTACCATTATTGACATTTATCATTTCATTTTGTTATATCTCTCCCCTCTCTCTCAGGTAATACCGTACTATTTATGACTGTGCCTGTGGCCCACTGCTGGCCACTGGCTGTACCCCTAAAAAAAGATTATTATGGTTCTGAGCTGTCAGAGCTTGACTCATATTAGTAAATAGTGTACATAATTGACTTAATTGTGTACTAAGTTGTCCCACTTGATCGAACAAGCTATTTCTACCCATGGACTGATTTTTTTTATGTCCCAGGGTACTGATTCCTAGATCCTTGGGATCTCTCAGAATCATTGCTATTATTTCTATTTTGACGTGGTTGTCTTTGGGGTTCAACTTGTTCAGCATTAATGTCTTGGGGAGCACTATTCACTTGGGGTGTCTGGTTACCCTGAGAGTATTTTCGCCACTTTTGGTATTTATTTTTATGGGGGTACCAATTACCTTGTGGGTTTTCATCTCTTTGGGGATAATTATTTATCTGGGTATGTCCCCCATCTTGAGTATATTCTCCCTGTGCCTCTGCCCTTGATGGGGGAGGGGCAGAGTTAAAACTTTGTGGGGAAGGCCTGTTTTCTCAGGCCACTTCTGCATAAGTTTTCTTTTTAGACTCTAAGTTTAGGGGGCTAGGTGACACCCTAGTTTCTTTCACAATTTTAGGGCTGGGCCTTGGTTTCCTTTTATACCCCTGTTTACCGGACAGCTGAATGGAGTAAAACTTTGTACTCTCTTTGATCAGCCAGTCCAATGAACAGTTCTCATCAAAATCTCTAGCCAGATTCATTTTGATGTGTGAGGGCAGTGCTTCAAAATATAAATTCACAACTTCTGAGCTCTCAAATTTGGGGTAATCTTAGGCCATACTATATGCACTTTTTAGTACAGAAAGGAATTCTGTAGGGATTTGATTTGCGCCACATTTTAAACGTTATAGAGCTATTTTTGCCGTGGTTTTGGTGCAATATTTCCTGAATTCCTTTTTTCACTGATGTTTTGTTTCACTCCAGGAATGAATATTCATATCCTTTAGTGAAGCAAATAATTTGTGATGTTTACCCTCAAATACCCAGGGCAGAAATTCAATTTTCGATTGCTCATTAGTAACATTTATTGTGGATAAAGCATTTTCATAGTTCTCTAAGTGGTCAATTATAGAATTGGTTCCCTTGTTGTAAAATTTAGGTACTGCACTACTTTAAAATACTAAAATTATTGTTATTTTAGGGGTGTCATATACCTTATTAGACGTATCTTGGGCTTTCATAGGGACCTTATTTTTGGGGCTGGAGCGCCCCCTATCTACCCTACTTTTACTATGGGAAGACCCTCTACGCGTATTAGTATAATAATAATAATCTCTATTTACTATGAATATATTATATCAATGTGATAAAGATAATAATCTTACAGCTGTGCCTCCAGATTATATGTCAGTATATACCAGGTTATAAATTTATTTTATTTATTTTTATTCTTTAAAATAACCTCCAATTAAAATGCATATATGAAACAATTGAAATTAATATTTATTCCTAAATTCTTATAAACACATTGAAATATATTAAGTAGAGACTCGATTATGAATCGACTATACACTATTATGCTGTTTTAATATTCTTTACAAAGATCATAAAAGATATACCATTAAAATTAACTTTGCTCATAATGAATCGCATTAAAATACCACAATAAAATACCAAAGTATGGACCGTTAGCTTAACAATGTTTAGTTAAACAGTATAACAAGATACTTCACACAAATCTTACTGGATCTCAATAGATTTAAGATAACTTTCAGACAAGTATAATTAAGCTACTTGGCACAAAAATGATTCTAAATAACTCTGATTAAAAACACCAGAAATTGTATATATTATTAATGCAAACAGCCAATTTATATGCCAATACGTCTGACCTGAATTTACCTCTTATTTAGCTACTATAAGGCAAGTTCTAAAATATATATATATAGCAATAACTGTAATTAATTTATGATATTAAAATACAAAATTCTTGTCTTACAGAAAACTGTGTTCGCACACTGGTCTCTCTATAAGCAAAAATGGCAGCAAGCAGGATTGCAATAGTTACCAAGAATTTTTTTTCAGCCAAGACCTTTTCTCTGTGTGCAGGGAGTTTTTGTCTGAGACCAAACTCCTCCCCATTTCTTAATCATTCGATAGATTTGGATACACCCTTTTCTCTGATTGGCTACTGGGAAATGTCATTTTTAACAGCCAAATACTTTTTGGTTGTAATACTGGATTTAGGCCATCGGGGGCAGCAGACAAAGACAAACAGTTTCATTTTCAACACTGCTAACAGCTTACTATATCTTTTAATTGTATATTTAATATACTCACTATTTTCTGATAATAATAAATTATGTGTTCAGTACATATGGTAACATCTAATATCATTGAAAATGTACCTATGGAGACTAAACATGAGCATATCTCTAGTAATATTTTAAAATGCATTTAAAATAACATTTTCTATGAAAGGATTTAAAAGGATGCTAATGTTTTCACTATGAATTATTCATTATTATATATAAATTCATATTCTGATATAACATTGTTTTGAATGCATGAAAACACAGATATGATATACTTCATGGGACAACACTGGTTTCTCACAGGTCTGAAATAAAAGAAATATTGTTATTATTTTGACACAGGTAAACATTTTAGATTGATTATATAGCTCCTTATTAAATTCAGCAAATATTCATATTTAATATTATACAAACAGACAAACTCATATCCATTTATTTGTACCTATTATTTGGACAGTCTGAGGCACATATTAAATGTTTGAAAACTGTATAGATAATTTGTCCAAACTTCAAATCCTTAAGACTATGTTTTCAAAAATACATAGGTTAAGACATGTTAAAATCTTAACTCTCAGGCTTTCAACTTCCCATATTAATATAAATATTGCATATCTGTATATCTCTTGCTGAGTGTACCACTAATGGCTGATTCAAATCAGCCAATAGGGATTAGCTGATTTGAAATCAACCAATCGGAAGTGGTACCCCTATATAACGGGTTCTGCACTTCCGGGTTTCAGTGTGCTGCGGAAATCGCAAGAAGAAGAGGGCTCCCTGAAGAGAGCCGAAAAAAAGAAGATGCTGAAGTGGCCGCTGAAGTTCACCTCCATGAAAATGGGCACCCTTCACCTGGATGAAGATGGACCCCACCGGTGATGAAGATTGCAGAGCGGTGGCAGCTGAGGAGGCTGCCAAAGTCTGCCTCTGTGAAGATAGGCCCCTTGCACCTGGAGTCATGGATGAAGATGGGCCTGCGACAGATCAAGAGGAGCCGAAGTCCCCATCAGATGTGAGTAACCCTTGTGGGGTTAGTAAAGGTTTTTTTGAGATGGTTTGTTTTCGTTTTTAGAATAGGCTTTGTTATTTTTAATTTTATTTCTTAGGTTAAGTTTTTAAAGTTAGATTTTTTATATTTTGGGGGTGGTTTATTTTGTAACTTTTAAAGGCTATTGTAATTTATTTTAGAGTTAGAGGGGATTTATTTGGGGGGGCTTTTTTATTTTATAGGGCATGTAGTTTAGTGTTAGGTATGGTTTTTTTGGGATAATGTAGTTTATTATTTTTTGTAACGTAAATTTTTTTTTGCGTAACTTAGTGGGGTTAGTTTAGAGGAGGGTTTGATTTTTTATTATTTTTTTGGTTTATATATACATACATATTTTACCAAAACACCCTCAGATATAAATATTACATATTCTGCTATGCTATATTTTCATGTCCGGTTAGCACATATGAGAATATGAGTTTGGTTTAGCTTGCGAGTCAGGTTTTTTTCCCTCCATTGACTACTAAGGGGGGAAGATGTTATCTTTTGCACAACAATCTAATTGCGCTAGAAGTAACTTGTTCGCACGCAACGGGTTAGTAGGGTCGTGATAACTATTTATTTTCAACATAAAAAGATTACTCCTAACCCAATTAGTTCTCTAGCAGAAGCGTTAAATACCGCACCACTTGTAATCTGGCCCTAAAAATAAAGCGGCATAGTTTTAAACTATTTGGGGTCCATTTAAGAACAGCCGGATAGTCAAGGACATCTCCGCCCCTGTGCATCCGGCATCCACATTTATCATTTCACAATCTGGGGGGATTGAAAAGTGCCTAAATAAAGTTGGCTTGTAGATTAAGAAGCAGTGGTCAGATGACCGCTGCTTCGTAACTATATTCTGCCGGTTCGCTGAACATGTACCCCTTCCTGCACAACTTTTGAGAAGTGGCATATACACTGTATGTGTGTATGTCAACAGTTGTGTATATCATCACCAGTTTTTTTCTTGTGCATTTCTTCATTTAACCTCATCAAAGTGCTGGAAGTGACAATGTCACACTTTATCATGGGCTCTATAAGTTAGACTTTATTTTAGGCTACATACAAATGCTAATGAAAACATAAAAATTAATTAATTTCTGCCCATTTTCAGTTTATAAAATTGGAACTACAGATGTTGCAGTTATGTTGATATGTATCTATGATGGATCTAATGGATTAAATTACTTGCAGTGAATTTTGAATGCTAGTTAAAATATTAGGTGTTTTTTTTTTTTTTTTTTCATTATTAGAAACAATCAGCAGTAGAAATAATGATCCAGAACAGAAAAATAATGTAAAATAAAGAGAAAACAGCAAAAATAAAGTTAAAATACTTCAATGTATATGAAAATCTTTAGGGTAGATACAATTAAAAGGAAAAATCTCATATCAGTTTATCAATAAACTACACTAGAAAACTATGAAAGGGAAAACGTGTAAACAAAATAATTTATTGAATGTGACATTGTTAATTGCAAATACAATGAATGTTCTGTCTTGTAGTTTCTATATCAACTGCAAAGTCTTCCTAATTTTAAATTATATTGACTGTCATGAGCAGCTGTAATAGTTACAAATTATAATATTTTTGTTGATTTTTGTTTGGTATAGAATTTTAGGATCGCCTGTTCTATCTAGTGTAATATGGGTTTTATTAGAGAAACTCAGTGGCCGCCCTCCCTTGAAAGCTTTCTATTTAGTGTAATTCCATTGGCTATTTGTTAAATTAATAAATTTGACCATTGCAGTCTTTTCCACCAGTTCATTGTGTTATGTGATTGTTTGTGATCTCGATATAGGGAATTTTCTGTAATGGTGAGGTTTAACCCTTTAGATTATGTAAAACTAAAACATAACACTAGAGGTCACTCAACAACCAAAGCAGATATGTTAACAGGAGATTTGGTGTCATCTATGATTTATTAAAAATAAAATCTGTTGAATAGAGAAATAGTATGCTAAAATAAAAGTTTAATTATGTGGCAACAGGAAAACTTGGGGCTTATTTGACTTGAAGCTTTTATAGGGACTCAACATTGTAAAATGGGGTTTCCCTTAATGTGTTTCCAATGTTTTGTTATACCAGGGCCAGAGTAATAATTGTATCAGAAATTGCTTCTTTATGTTTATGTTTGTAATTATTTTTGTAGTTCAAACAGTTTTCTCACTGAAACCAAAACTCATTGTTCTCGAGGACAAGCCTATTCAAATGAGCCTACATGAAGAACAAACTGCTTTATCTTAGCCAAGCAAATCACTGGGACATTGAAGGGACAATTTACTGAGACAAGTAGCTGCAAAAATGCCCTTTAAAAGATCTAAGTTCTCTAGATCTTGAAACCCCCTCTGGTAGGTTGGTTTCTGCAGCAGCCTCCTGTTTGCATAGGTTTTTTTTTAGAATATTGCAGTATTACAGGCAAAAAGAGATATTTCAAATTACAAAACAAAGATAACTGTTTGTAAGGAATTTCATGCGCTCTAGCATGTAGGAGATAATTGGGAAAATCAGCACATGTTTGTGTGTGCTTGTGTATAAAATAATATATGAATTTAAATAAATTTGTAAGTCCATGTAATCAAAAAGTAGAATTGATACATAGCAGTTTATTTAGAAATATAAAATATTGCAGATATTTGTCAAATATAATTTTATTAAATATGAATTTTTATATTTACATAATTTTAATACTTTTTTAATTGTTAATATCAAATCGAAATTATAAAGAATATTTTTTTAAGAACAATAAGATTTTTATATCATGATTGTGAGCCGCAAAATAAGGTGTTCATTAATATAAATATTGCAATTAACATTGCAAGTTACTTACGGCTAGATTACAAGTTTTTGTCGGTAATGGTGTGCGGTGCTAACAATCCTTTTTTACTCACCGCTCACTTAAGACAACGCTGGTATTACAAGTTTTCTGCAAGCCGGCGTTTGCCTCAGAAAAGTGAGCGTTGAGCAAAATTTAGCTCCACATCTTAACTCAATACCAGCGTTGCTTAAGTCAGCGGTAAGCTGGCTGAACGTGCTTGTGCACGATTTCCCCATAGGAAACAATGGGACTGAGCTGGCTGAAAAAACCTAACACCTCCAAAAAAGCAGCGTTCAGCTCCTAACGCAGCCCCATTGTTTCCTATGGGGAAATAAAAGTTATGTCTACACCTAACATCCTAACATGAACCCTGAGTCTAAACACCCCTAATCTTATACTTATTAACCCCTAATCTGCCTCCCCCGACATCGTCGCCACCTACATTATATTATTAACCCCTAATCTGCCTCTCCGGACACCGCTGCAACCTACATTATACATATGAACCCCTAATCTGATGCCCCCAACATCGCCGAACCCTACATTTTATTTATTAACCCCTAATCTGCCCCCCCAACGTCGCCGCAACTATATTAAATTTATTAACCCCTAATCTTCCACCGCCAACGTCGCCACCACTATAATACATTTATTAACCCCTAAACCTAAGTCTAACCCTAACCCTAACACCCCCCTAACTTAAATATAATCTAAACCAGTTAAAACATTCAAAAAATTAAAAATCCAAAAATCCCAATGACCCTTAAGGGATACGTTAAAATACTATTTATGTGCAAAATCTGTGATAACAAATCGGTGATAATTAAAAATAAAGGAAAATATCTACGTATATATATATAAAAACAATTTATCCAAGTGAAAAATCAAAGTGAAATAAATGCAGTATAAAAGTGCAATCAATGATCAAGTGACAAAGTAAAACACAGATGTGATATTTAATAAGTCAATGCATAAAAGGTTGACACAAACAATCCATATAACAATCAATCATACATAAAATAAAGTAAAGTAATACCGGTTAAACATACACACTATACATAACCCCTCAGATTCCCCAAATCAAATGGGGCTGGCGGAGAACACCTATAATGACTGTGTTCTAATCTTGGTGTTAGTAGTTCAAGGGGATCCCCCAAAGAAGATGGTCCGGAATGACAATGTAGGTTTAATTATTGTAAATCCAAAGATATAAATGTTAATGTTTCTGAATGGTGCCGTTATATCCCCAGTCTTATTTGGTCACAAATAAAAGCCCACGATGGTATAGAGCTCCTTCCTTAATGTTCTCTTAGTTAAAGGCAATCAAGTATTTATAACTTAGCCGGGAGGCTCTCCTACCTTCTTACAAGTGTCTGCCAGCAATCTCCTTACCTGGCCCGACACTCCGGCTGCTCCTTTAGATGTCTGCTCAGCGAAAATCCCGTGAGTGACGTCACCCGGTTCCGGATCCTAGGTGACCACTTGCGCAAGTGTTTGTTTCCACAGGATGTCCTCTGTACGCCAGGGTATAGAGAGTTCACTTCAGCTTCGGTCCTCCAAATAATCGCAAACAGTAGCAGGTAAGTCCTCTACGCGTTTCAACCCCTTCTGGGTCTTTTTCAAGATGCTACTTCCTGCAACCTTTGCCCTTAAATCCCTCCCATTTACTTCCTGCTGGGAAATAGTTACCTGCGGAAAGGTGTTGTAGCAATAGCGAATCACCTGTGCAGAGAGTGGACTTACCTGCTACTGTTTGCGATTATTTGGAGGACCGAAGCTGAAGTGAACTCTCTGTACCCTGGCGTACAGAGGACATCCTGTGGAAACAAACACTTGCGCAAGTGGTCACCTAGGATCCGGAACCGGGTGACGTCACTCACGGGATTTTCGCTGAGCAGACATCTAAAGGAGCAGCCGGAGTGTCGGGCCAGGTAAGGAGATCGCTGGCAGACACTTGTAAGAAGGTAGGAGAGCCTCCCGGCTAAGTTATAAATACTTGATTGCCTTTAACTAAGAGAACATTAAGGAAGGAGCTCTATACCATCGTGGGCTTTTATTTGTGACCAAATAAGACTGGGGATATAACGGCACCATTCAGAAACATTAACATTTATATCTTTGGATTTACAATAATTAAACCTACATTGTCATTCCGGACTATCTTCTTTGGGGGATCCCCTTGAACTACTAACACCAAGATTAGAACACAGTCATTATAGGTGT
The DNA here is from genome assembly GCF_027579735.1 of Bombina bombina. Taxonomy (NCBI): domain Eukaryota; kingdom Metazoa; phylum Chordata; class Amphibia; order Anura; family Bombinatoridae; genus Bombina; species Bombina bombina. The sequence continues at coordinate 261,898,903 of NC_069506.1, forward strand.
TCTCCGCCAGCCCCATTTGATTTGGGGAATCTGAGGGGTTATGTATAGTGTGTATGTTTAACCGGTATTACTTTACTTTATTTTATGTATGATTGATTGTTATATGGATTGTTTGTGTCAACCTTTTATGCATTGACTTATTAAATATCACATCTGTGTTTTACTAATTATTGTCACTTGATCATTGATTGCACTTTGATACTGCATTTATTTCACTTTGATTTTTCACTTGGATAAATTGTTTTTATATATATATACGTAGATATTTTCCTTTATTTTTTATTATCACCGATTTTTTATCACAGATTTTGCACATAAATAGTATTTTAACGTATCCCTTAAGGGTCATTGGGATTTTTGGATTTTTAATTTTTTGAATGTTTTAACTGGTCACTGTACAGTGAATTTTACATTTATTTATATCTATATATCCTACGGCTCTATAGCGCCTCATATATATCCACTGATTTTAGCTACAATATAACTAATAGTTACATTGTAGCCATTTTAGGATTTATATTTATTTTACAGGCAACTTTGTATTTATTTTAACTAGGTACAATAGTTATTAAATAGTTATTAACTATTTAATAGCTACCTAGTTAAAATAAGTACAAATTTACCCGTAAAATAAATCCTAACCTAAATTACAATTACACCTAACACTACACTATCATTAAATTAATTACATACATTAACTACAATTAACTACAATTAAAATAAATAAACTAAGGTACAAAAAACAACAAACACTAAATTACAGAAAATAAAAAAAGAATTACAATTTTTTTAAGCTAATTACACCTACTCTAATCCCCCTAATAAAATAAAAAAGCCACCCAAAATAATAAAAATCCCTACCCTATACTAAATTACAAATAGAGAGGGAAACCAAAGCGCCAAAAAGAGGCTAGGTCTGAGTTAGCCCAAGATAAACCACAACGTGGGGCTAGAGTTGGATAAAAACAGGAATAAACTTTAATTACATACACATCCGGTTACGGGTATTTAACAGCTGACAATAATTTAATAAAAACAAAATAATAAAAGATAATAAAAACTTGAATCACTAGCCTGATTCCCTGGCTAGTAGGCGATCGCTAAAAAATCCCTGGATCCACAGTTAACAATAGACAATACACAAAAACGTCCTAAGAGTATCTTGGGCTAACTCAGACCTAGCCTCTTTTTGGAGCTTTGGTTTCCCTCTCTATTTATACAAACCTTTTTTGACTACTAGGAGTCAAAATCCAAAGCTAAGGTCCTATCCAGGTGGGCGCTCAGTGATACCCGTTCACTAAATTACAAATAGCCCTTAAAAGGTCCTTTTGCAGGGCATTGCCCCAAAGTAATCAGCTCTTTTACCTGTAAAAAAAATACAATACCCTCCCAACATTAAAACCCATGACCCACACACCCAACCCTACTCTAAAACCCACCCAATCCCTCCTTAAAGGGATAGTACACTGTAACATTGTTTTTATATTAATGTATTTTCAATGACTTGTTATACCAGCTGCAGAGTATAAAATATTTGAGAAATTGCATTTTCAGGTTTATTTGTGTATATGAAGTAGCTGGTTTTGTAATTTTAAACCACAGCCTATTACAATGGGTTGAGCTTCAGGTAATATCAGATCTCATTATGTTATCACTTTGTGTAAACACGCTTTCTTAACTTATATTTGTCTGGAAAACTAAAGCTCAATACATAGAGAGAACAATGGAAAATTATAATTTTATTACTTAACTATCTTGCACCCCACTGAGAGTGTAATTTTTTCTACTGGCTGTGTTTACTTAGGCTATTCAATAGCTGAGACTCCAGTATCAAAACTTTCAGTATAGGGGGGATACCACCAGATAAATCAGCTATTTCAAAGGCCAAATTAGGGGTAAAGGAGCTACTTGTAAACATTTTAATACACTCCAGCAGGTAAAATGGATCATTGGGAACAATTTAAATGGGAGATTTTTTTGGGGTGAACTGTCCCTTTAATAAAACCTACCACTACCCCCTTGAAGATCACCCTACCTTGAGACGTCTTCACCCAGCCGGGCACAAGTGGACCTCCAGAGGGGCAGAAGTCTTCATCCAGGCAGCATCTTCTTCCATCCGGAGCGGAGCAGGTCCATCTTGAAGACATCCGACGCGGAGCATTCTCTTCCATCCGATGGCGATCCAAGATGGTGTCCCTTCAATTCCGATTGGCTGATAGAATCCTATCAGCCAATCGGAATTAAGGTAGGAAAAACCCTATTGGCTGATGCAATCAGCCAATAGAATTGAGATTGCATTCTATTGGCTGATTGGAACAGCCAATAGAATGCGAGCTCAATCCTATTGGCTGATTGGATCAGCCAATAGGATTGAACTTCAATTCTATTGGCTGATTGCATCAGCCAATAGGATTTTTCCTACCTTAATTCCGATTGGCTGATAGGATAAAATAAATCCTAACCTAAATTACAATTACATCTAACACTACACTATCATTAAATTAATTACATAAATTAACTACAATTAACTACAGTTAAAATAAATAAACTAATATAATTGTGCTTGCATTCTATTGACTGATTGGAATAGCCAATAGAATGCAAGCTCAATCCTATTGGCTGATTGGATCAGCCAATAGGATTGAACTTCAATTCTATTGGCTGAATGCATCAGCCAATAGGATTTTTCCTACCTTAATTCCTATTGGCTGATAGGATTCTATCAGCCAATCGGAATTGAAGGGACGCCATCTTGGATGACGTCACTTAAAGGAACCTTCATTCTTCAGTCACCATCGGATGGAAGAGGATGCTCCGCGTCGGATGTCTTCAAGATGGACCCGCTCCACTCCGGATGGAAGAAGATAGAAGATGCCGCCTGAATGAAGACCGGTCTGGATGTCCTCTTCTGGCCGGATCGGATGAAGACTTCTGCCCCTCTGGAGGTCCACTTGTGCCCGGCTGGGTGAAGACGTCTCAAGGTAGGGTGATCTTCAAGGGGGTAGTGGTAGGTTTTATTAAGGGGGGATTGGGTGGGTTTTAGAGTAGGGTTGGGTGTGTGGGTGGTGGGTTTTAATGTTGGGGGGTATTGTATTTTTTTTTTACAGGTAAAAGAGCTGATTACTTTGGGGCAATGCCCCGCAAAAGGCCCTTTTAAGGGCTATTTGTAATTTAGTATAGGGTAGGGAATTTTATTATTTTGGGGGGCATTTTTATTTTATTAGGGGGATTAGAGTAGGTGTAATTAGCTTAAAAAATTGTAATTCTTTTTTTATATTCTGTAATTTAGTGTTTGTTGTTTTTTGTACTTTAGTTTATTTATTTTAATTGTAGTTAATTGTTGTTAATTTATGTAATTAATTTAATGATAGTGTAGTGTTAGGTGTAATTGTAATTTAGGTTAGGATTTATTTTACAGGTAAATTTGTGCTTACTTTAACTAGGTAGCTATTAAATAGTTAACTATTTAATAACTATTGTACCTAGTTAAAATAAATACAAAGTTGCCTGTAAAATAAATATAAACCCTAAGATAGATGCAATGTAACTATTAGTTATACTGTAGCTAGCTTAGGGTTTATTTTATAGGTAAGTATTTAGTTTTAAATAGGAATAATTTATTTAATAATAGTAATTTTATTTCGTTTTCTTAAAATTATATTTAAGTTGGGGGGGGTTAGACTTAGGGTTAGACTTAGGTTTAGGGGTTAATCAAATTTAACTAGTGTTTGCGAGGCAGGAGTGGGGCGGTTTAGGGGTTAATATATTTATTACAGTGGCGGCGATGTCTGGTCGGCAGATTAGGGTTTAAATATTTTATTTAAGTGTTTGCGATGTGGGGGGGCCCTCGGTTTAGGGGTTAAAAGGTAGTTTATGGGTGTTAGTGTACTTTTTAGCACTTTAGTTAAGAGTTTTATGTTACGGCGTTAGCCCATAAAACTCTTAACTACTGACTTTTAAATGCGGTAGGAGTCTGGGCAGGAGAGGCTGTACCGCTCACTTTTTCCTGCAATCGTAATACCGGCATTAGGAAAATCCCATTAAAAAGATAGGATACGCAATTGACGTAAGGGGATTTGCGGTATGCGAAAATCGTGGAAAAAAAGTGAGTGGTACACCTGTACCTGCCAGACTCGTAATACCAGCGGGCATTAAAAAGCAGCGTTGGGACCCCTCAACGCTGCTTTTTAAGGCTAACGCAAGACTCGTAATCTAGGCGTTACTTTGTTGAACTGTAAGTCCTGAATGCCTTTAAAAAACCTCCTGGCACGTATCCAAGTAAACACTGAGGGCTAGGTTATGAGAGGAGTGGTTTGTGCTCCCGCTAGCATGTTAACTCTACTAGACTTTGGCTTTTTGTGAGTGTCAGGTAACAAGCATATTACAAGTTGAAAGTAAAAAGTTTTACGCTCTTGCATTAACACAATGCACCCAAAATGCTGAACGTCGAATATCACGACCGCCGGTTTGTGTTTTCTTAAGTTAACCCTCTTATCTAAGTGCCTCTTATCTCAGTGCATTTTGACAGTTTTGACAGACACAGATAACGTGGAGTTATTTAAGAGTCAGCACTGATTAGCTAAAATGCAAGTTTAAAAAATCACTGAGATAAGGGGGCAGTCTGCAGAGGCTTACAAAAAAGGTAATCACAGAAGTAAAAAGTGTATTTATCTATCTTTTTAAACAATAACAATTCTGGAGTAGACTGTCCCTTTAAGATATGTTTTAAAAATATTCTTGATCAGCTGAGTAGAGAACCAATTGCAGGTAACATTTTTTAAAGGGACATGAAACCCAATTTTTTTTTATGATTCAGATAGCGCATACGTTTTTAAAAAACGTACCAATTTTCATCTATTGTCAATTTTGCTCCATTATCTTTATTGAAGGAGCAGCAATGAACTACTGGGAGCTAGCTGAACACATCAGTATGCTCATGAAAAGAGGCAACAAAATATAGCCACCCATCAACAGCTAGCTCCCAGACCTTAAGCCTACCTAGGTATGTAGGACAACAAAGGATACAAAAAGAGCTAAGCAAATTAGATAATAGAAGTAAATTGGAAAGATGTTTAAAATTATATGTTCTGTCTGAATAATAAAATTTAGTTTTTTGAGTTTAATGTCCTTTTAAGCTGCTTCTAGTGGGAATGTGTTTGTCTTAAAGGAACATGATACCCATTTTTTTCTTTCATGACTCAGATAGAGCTTTAGATTTTAAACAACTTTCCAACTTCTGTTATTTAATATGTTTTGTTCTCTTGATATCATTTGTTGACAAGGATACCTAGGTAGGTTTAGGAGCTGCTGTTTGGTTGCTGCACAAATATTTTTTGTGTTATTCAGTGCATTAACTTGCTCCCAATAGGGTGACCATATTGCCGCTTTAAAAAGGGACACATATGAAAAAACACATATGTCAGGGCTCTTTTCAGGGCTGTTTAAAGAAAAGTTTTGTATAAGAACCCTGACATGTGTGTTTTTCATATCTGTCCCTTTTTAAAGCGGCAATATGGTCAGCCTACCAATAGTGCATTGCTGCTTCTTCAACAAAGGATACCAAGAGACTGAAGCAAATTAGATAATCAAAGTACATTGTAAAAGTGTTTAAAATCTTATTCTCTATCTGAATCATAAAAAATGTTGAGTTTCATGTCCCTTTAAATGTTTTCACTGTTTTATTCTTGCTGGCTGTGAATTTTACACGTCAAACGCTGATTTGTTTTCAGCAGGAAGAATGTAAAACCTTTCATTATCCTATATATACATATAACACCTTACATTCCCCTGTTTCTAGAGCGTGAGCTCCGGGAGCTTATTCACAGATTATTATTTAATAAAATAAGCACTACAAAGTAACAGTACTCAGTATTTCAACTAATCACGTCCATGTCCATTTACACAACAGAGCTCAGTAATGTGAATATTCTACAGTAAGTGGGGATATGGAAACTAGAGCAAAATATCACAACTCTAAAAGATCATGAAACCCTACTTTAGTTCCATAATTCACATTTAATTTTTGTCTTTTTTAAAATTTAAATGTACTTCTAAGTTCAAATTTACTTTGTTCTTATGGTGTTCTTAGTTGAAGATCATACCATGGTACGTAGGGTGCGAGTGTATGGAGCACAATATGGGCCCTATGTACAAAGGCGTCATTTGGTTTGCTTGTCACCATAGCTTGCACCTAGCAGAAGTAAGCCTGTAACATTGACACATTAAAAAGTAAACAAAGTTGCATCTAATCTGTCATGAAGACCAGCAGAAAATCGATAACTTTGAAACACCACTAGGTGCTAATATATAAAGTCAGTCACCCAGCTGAGCTCATTTGATAAATTGATTGATCTTGAAAAAAGCTAGACCACCTGGAACATATTAAGGGCTCGATTTACCAAAGCCCTATGGCTGCAAGTTCTCACAAGAACTTGCTCACGTAATTTATCAAGCAGCGGTCACCAGACCGCCGCTTCCTTAACCTCTTTGCCACCTCTAAGGTGGCGAAATTCAATCTCTGCGGTCGAGTCCTAACGAGGAGATTGACAGCTCCTGCCTGCGTGTGATTGGCTGTGCGCGGGCAGGGGGTGGGATTGCACGCAAGCGCAGAATTGCGCTCGTGTGCAATGGTGATTACCTGCGGGTAATTTCGCCCCGCCACAGGTTAGCTGAGGTGTACAGGGGCGCGTATACATGCCTAGCCCTAATTGTAGCTGTAAACTTGTTTTATTACATGTTATTTACTTATTCACTTGAGATGTGAAGAGTTAATACATCTGGGTAATGTTTTTTACTACGAAGATTTAATAAACTTCAATTTGTATCTTATTTCCCTGTGAGTATTTTCTTTAGGTTGGGATTATATTTGAAGATAATAAACTATTCCGTGATCCCACTTTAAATTGACTTTATAAACATACCATTGTTTTCATCATATCATATAATTTACTATAAAAAATTATAAAATTTGATTAAAAAAATGGGAAAAAACGCACTTTTTTTTAAACTTTGACCCCTAAAATCTGTTACACATCTACAACCACCAAAAAACACCCATGCTAAATAGTTTCTAAATTTTGTTAGTTTAGAAATACCCAATGTTTACATGTTCTTTGCTTTTTTGCAAGTTATAGGGCAATAAGTACAAGTAGCATTTTGCTATTTCCAAACAATTTTTTTTCAGACTTAGCAATAGTTACATTGGAACGCTGATATCTGTCAGGAATCCCTGAATAACCCTTCACATGTATATATATATTTTTTAGTAGGCAGTTTGTTAAAAAAAAATAGGTTTTATTTTTTATTTTAATTTTTCTGTAGTGTAGCTGCCCCCTCTCAATACCCTCCCCACCTCCGATCCCTTTTCCCCAAGCCTTATCCCCCTCTCCCTCTGTATCATTCCCATTGCATTCAAGGATTGACTAACAGACTAAGTAGCGCTCCCGCCCCCCTTGCGCGCTCCTGACTCCATACAGGCAATACCGGATCCGCCTGAATAAGAACTGCTCCAGCGATGGCCCGCCCACCTGCCTCCCTCTCACCCACCAACGATTGGCACCATCGCTGGCCGATGCAGAGAGGGCCACAGATGCTTAAAAAAAGGTATTGCAGTGATGCCTCAATATCAAGGCATCACTGCAATACCTTGAAAGCATCTGGAAGCGATTACGATCGCTTCCACTGCTTGAAATCCCAAAGGACGTGTCAGGCACGTCCTTGGTCATTAACTGACACTTTTTGTAGGACGTGCCTGACATGTCCGTGGTCGTTGAGGGGTTAAGGAGCAAGGACGTACGGGGTACGTCCTACAAAAACTGTCACTTAATGACCAAGGATGTTACCTGTACGTTCTCAGGGTTTTCAAGCCCTGGAAGCGATTGTGATCGTTTCCAGTCACTTTTAGGGTACTGAAGTGATGCCACAATATTGAGGCATCCTGCAATACCCTTTCTTAAGCATCCGATGCAGAGAGATGCTGATCGTTGGTGGGTGGGAGCCATTGCAGGGAGGAAGGTGGGTGGCCCATCCCTAGGAACTTCTGGCCGGTGGAGGATCTTATTCACGGGTGCGCATGCGACCACTTAACAAGAAGTGGTGGGAGAGGGAGGGGGGAATATTGTTGGGAAAGGGATTTGGGAGAGGGAGGGGAGTAGAGTATTGAGAGGGGGTAGCTACACGACAGAAAAAGTTTGATTTATATTAAAAAAGGGCAAATTTTATTTAAAAGTGGGTACTGGCAGACAGCTGCCAGTACCCAAAATGGTGGCAAATAGTAAAAAGGGGGGAGGGTTAGAGAGCTGTTTGGGGGGGCTCAGGTAAGTTGGGTGGTAAGGGGGGATCCTACACTGCAGAAAATATATAATTTAAAAAAAAAAAGAGAAAAACTTTTATTTTTATACTGGCAGACTTTTTGCCAGTACTAAAGATAGCAGTGGCAAGAGTGACGTGGGGGAGGGAAGATAGCTGTTTGAGAGGGGTCAGGGAGGGATCAGGGGTTGGATGTGTCAGATGGGAGGCTGATCTCTACACTAAAGCTAAAATTAACCCTTCAAGCTCCATACAAGCTATCTAATTAACCCCTTCACTGCTGGGCATAATACAAGTGTGGTGCGCAGCGGCATTTAGCGGCCTTCTAATTACCAAAAAGTAATGCCAAAGCCATAAATGTCTGCTATTTCTGAACAAAGGGGATCTTAGAGACGCATTTACAACCATTTGTGCCATAATTGCACAAGCTGTATGTAAATAATTTCAGTGAGAAACCTAAAGTTTGTAAAAAAGTTAACGATTTTTTTTTATTTGATCGCATTTGGCGATCACTAATACTTTGGGTTGTCTATTAAAAAATATATATACATGTAAAGGGTTATTCAGGGATTCCTGACAGATATCTGTGTTAAAATGTAACATGCACATTTTGAAAAAAAATGGTTTGGAAATAGCTTAGTTCTACTTGTACTTATTGCCCTATAACTTGCAAAAAAAGCAAAGAACATGTAAACATTGGGTATTTCTAAACTCAGGACAAAATTTAGAAACAATTTAGCATAGGTGTTTTTTTAGTGGTTGTAGATGCAATAGGGTTTCCAATGGCAGCCTGGTCATCAACATGAAATATAAGTTCATATGGTTCTTTTGCTACTTTTCTCCACCAATAAGCATGCGCTACCCAGGTGATGAACCAAAAATGTGCCAGTTTGTAAGCTTACATTACTGCATTTCAAATAAAGATACCAAGAGAACAAAGACAAATTGATAATAGGAGTAAATTAGAGTTTCTTAAAATTGCATGGTCTATCTGAATCATGAAAGAAAAAAATTGGGTTTAGTATCTCTTTAAAGGGACACTGAACCCAAAAAAATTCTTTCGTGATTCAGATACAGCATGAAATTTTAAGCAACTTTCTAATTTACTCCTATTATCAAATTTTCTTAATTCTCTTGTTGCGGCTAGATTACGAGTTGTGCATTAGGGTAAAAAAGCAGCATTAAGAGGTCCTAATGCTGCTTTTTTAAGCCCGCTGGTATTATGAGTCTTGCAGGTCTAGAGGCACCGCACACTTCTTTGGTCTTACCGCAAAACGACTTATGTAAACTTCGTAAAGTCTTTTTTCTATGGGACTTCCATAGCGCCGGTATTATGAGTCTGTCCTGGGAGGCCAAAAAGTGAGCGGTACACCCTACCCTGTCAAGATCCCTAACGCATTTAAAAGTCAGTAGTTAAGAGTTTTATGGTACAACGCCGTAACATAAAACTCATAACTAAAGTTCTAAAAAGTACACTAACACCCATAAACTACCTATTAACCCCTAAACCGAGGCCCCCCGCATCGCAAACAGTATAATAAAAATTTTAACCCCTAATCTGCCGCTCCGGACACTGCCCCCACCTACATTATATTTATGAATCCCTAATCTGCTGCGCCCAACATCGCTGATGCCTACATTATATTTATTAACCCCTAATCTGCCACCCCCAATGTTGCCGCAACCTACCTACACTTTTTAACCCTTAATCTGCCGCTCCAACGTTGCCGCCCCTATAATAAACAGCCAAAAGAATGGAACAGCCAATAGAATGCGAGCTCAATCCTATTGGCTGATTGAATGAGCCAATAGGATTGAACTTCAATCCTATTGGCTGATTGCATTAGCCAATAGGATTTTTTCTACCTTAATTCCGATTAGCTGATAGAATTCTATCAGCCAATCGGAATCTAAGGGACGCCATCTTGGATGACATCACTTAAAGGTACCTTCATTCAGTAAGAAGACTCCGGATGGAGAGGATACTCCGCGTTGGATGTCTTGAAGATGGACCCGTTCTCCGCGCCGGATGGATGAAGATACCGTCTGGATGAAGGGTGTATTGGGTGGGTTTTATTTTTAGGTTAGGGTTTGAGCGGCAAAAGAGCTAACTGCCCTTTTAAGGACAATGCCCATCCAAATGCCCTTTTCAAGGCAATGGGGAGCTTAGGTTTTTTTAGATAGTATTTTATTTGGGGGGTTGGTTGTGTGGGTTATGGGTTTTACTGTTGGGGGGGTTGTTTGTATTTTTTTTTTACAGGTAAAAGAGCTGATTACTTTGGGGCAATGCCCCACAAAAGGCCCTTTTAAAGGCTATTGGTAGTTTAGTTTAGGCTAGGGTTTTTTTTTATTTTGGGGGGGCTTTTTTATTTTACTAGGGCTATTAGATTAGGTGTAATTAGTTTAAATATCTGTAATTTGTTTATTATTTTCTGTAATTTAGTGTTTTGTTTTTTTTTGTACTTTAGCTAATTTAATTTAATTTAGGTAATTGTATTTAATTTAGTTAATGTATTTAATTATAGTGTAGTGTTAGGTGTTAGTGTAATTTAGGTTAGGTTTTATTTTACAGGTAAATTTGTCTTTATTTTAACTAGGTAGTTATTAAATAGTTAATAACTATTTAATAACTATTCTAACTAGTAAAAATAAATACAAACTTGCCTGTAAAATAAAAAATAAAAAAACCCTAAGCTAGCTTCAATGTAACTATTAGTTATATTGTAGCTAGCTTAGGGTTTATTTTATAGGTAAGTATTTAGTTTTAAATAGGAATAATTTAGTTAATGATAGGAATATTTATTTAGATTTATTTAAATTATATTTAAGTTAGTGGGTGTTAGGTTTAGGGTTAGACTTAGGTTTAGGGGTTAATAACTTTAATATAGTGGCGGCGACGTTGGGGGCTGCAGATTAGGGGTTAATAAATGTAGGTAGGTGGCGGCGATGTTAGGGCCGGCTCTCCACGTTGATTCATATGGGGAAATCGTGCACAAGCACGTACAACCAGCTCACTGCTGACTTAAGCAGCGCTGGTATTGGAGTGCGGTAATGAGCAAAATTTTACTCAATGCTCACTTCTTGTCTTTTAACGACGGGTTTCTGAAAACTCGGAATACCAGCGCTGTAGGTAAGTGAGCGGTGAGATAAAACTGCTCGTTAGCACCGCACAGCCTCTAACGCAAAACTCGCAATCTAGGTGTTGGTATCTTTATTTGAAATGCAAGAATGTAAGTTTAGATGCCGGACCATTTTTGGTGAACAACCTGGGTTATCTTGCTGATTGGTGGATAAATTCATCCACCAATAAAAAAGTGCTGTCCAGAGTACTAAACAAGCTAAGATGTCTTATTTTTCAAAGAAAGATAGCAAGAGAACGAAGAAAAATTGATAATAGGAGTAAATTAGAAAGTTGCTTAAAATTGCATGCTCTATCTGAATCTCGGTAGAAAAAATTTGGGTTCAGTGTCCCTTTAAGTACTAGGCGTAAGAAATGACGATTGTGATATGTATAGTCCTTTTTCAACTTCCATTCAGAGCAAAATGATTTGAGTTTATTCATTTTATTATTAAAATATCACCGTAATCTTTTTTTTAAATATAGAAATATGTAAATAAATGAAAATTCCATTGACTCAATAATTTAAATATATTATTAATTTAAAATTGTGTTTTAAAAAAATGATTCATTTTATATGGATTGTTGATTGTAGTCATGTTAGTCCAGTGATTTAAATGTCAAAATAACAAAAGTCTAACAGTAAGTAGTGATGTCTTTTTATTGGACTAAATACATGTAATAAAGACAATAGTTCTCTGTCACATACTGATATGTCTCTCAGACATTTTAAATGTATTGTTTGTCCCATAAAAATGTATCACTATTTCCTGCAATAATGTTGGCATACCAGTGAGTAATTGTGGAAGAAGAACAGAATATTATATACCAACATTTACCATATGCTGCTGCTTCCAATAAAAACAATTATATTTTTTTAGACTCCCCTCCCCTGCTCTAATATGCTGAGACTGCCCATCTATCTATAAAGGACCATATGACCATTTTCTCAATCAATCACCCAGTTTCTTTGCACCACATGGCAGTTTCTGTGCACTCTCCATTTCTAAAAAAAACATGTGACATTTGTGTCTTCTTCTAGATGACAAAACGTTTCACAGGACATGTCCTGAGCAATTTTTGTTTTATCCTTTTAAATGCACAAATACTATTTTTGGATCAACAGAGTCAATCTTAGAATGAGTTCAAAAGGTATTCAAAACATGCACAGTTAAATTTAGCAGTCATCATGATATGACTACTTACCTGAGGAAACAATTGAAGAGATAGAGTCTTATATAATAATGCACCAGTCATTTACCCTATTATTGCTTACAACAGGGTGTGTGAAAGAAATGTAATCCTACAGTTTCAATCCCACCTATTAGATAATTATAACTTCATTTGCAAAACAAAGCCTCATAGAGCAATGGTTCACTGGGAAGCAATTAGCTTTTCATGTTGCTGTTGATCCACGCTTGACAGTAATTTGAAAACTGATAAAAAAAAAAAGTATTTTATTTACATTTTTTGTATGAACCTTTTATGGGGCATTTGAATAGTGTGGTATATAATTTAGTGACTAAATGAGTTTACTTTGGGAAAACATGTTGGTAAATCACTGCTGGAATGCAAAGTAATATATGTGGTGTTTTGTTTTTGAAAAATTCTGAGCTCATCCTATATTATATTATATTCACAGCTATCATTATGCTTGATCATTTTCTTTGGAATTCAAACCCATCCAATATGCAACATTATTCACTATATTAAGATGTTTGCAATATTCATCAAAGAAGCCTCTAAGAACCTGCAGTACTTGCCCCAGTTATGAAAGAAAATTCCAAAGTCAATTGAAACATTCCTTTTGTGTGTGGATTTAACCAACCTACTCAAATGTAAGCTATTTGGAGCAAATATTCTTTAAGCAAACTTTTCTTTGTATACTACACTGTATCTCACACAGTGAAGTTTTGATGAATGAGAATAAATGTCTATTTGGATATATCTTTAGTCAGAATATTTAAAATGGATTTATTGGTTATTATCTGAAAGTGATAAATGTCAGTTTTCTCTAGTTCTATTTTGGTATTATCAAGATTCCTTGGTTAATGGATATTATACATACTATGGGGTCCATTTAACAACCCTCAAGTGGCTAACGGGCAGCACTAAGCCAATCGCATGCAAGCTGGGTCAATCACCCAAGTTGGAGAAGTCCAGGGAGATTGAGAAATGTCACTTTATAGTTGGCGAAGCAGATTAGGAAGCAGCAGTCATCTAATGATCATCTGTGGACTCGCTCATGTGAGCCTGCAGCCTAAGGAGCTCCAAAGCTGCATTCACAGCTTCTTAAATGGAGTCCTCTAACTTTAAGAGTAGAGGAGTACAAACTCAGTTACCTAGATTTACATCTTAAATAAGAGCATTTAATCCAGACACACCTTCTTTAAAGTATTATGGTGCAGTGTGAAGGTTTTTCTATAGGTTTAAAACTCTTTAGGTAGCTTCCAATTCTTATGTCATCCAATGGGTTTCTATACCTACATGTGTATCTTGTAACTGTTGAGCTTTCCGTTCAAAATGTTTGAATTCAGATTGCTTGGTCTTGACTTCCATTCCTGTGTATTCAAATGTAGTAGAAGAGAGTTCTTTTGAATCAGTTAACCTGGTCAAGTCATGTATGTGATCAATGTGCTCAGTCACCACTCTACTTAGCAACCTAAACAGTAGGGATGCTGCACACTGGGTCTAGAGGGGGTGGTGAACCATAATTAAGGGCAGAGATAGGCAAGGTGTCCGTACACAGACACTGGTGTCCATGACTTGCCCTTGCAGTGTCCGCCACTTGTTTTGCGATGGGGAGGCAGGAGTAGGACAGATGATTGCTGGTCCTGACACCACCTTGACGGACGCAGTGCCACACTTCATGGGGTTGGGGCTGCACCCATATTATGCCGCTCAGTAGCGGGAAAGTAAGTGATAGAGAAGAAGCAAGCTGCCTGCAGAGCAGCCTGTGTCAACCACCAGTGAGTCGTGAGCTGTCCCGATTTCATGATCTGTCGGCAGCATGGTGCTGATGCCTCTGTGTAGAAGACTGCTGCTTACTCTGACAAACCTTACCCTACTGAGTAAGTAACCAACCATGATGATAATGCGATTAACATCAAGGTGGGTGGGTTTGGTCAGGAGTTGCAGACTCTCAGTACAACCAAAAAAAATAAAAGGTAAGAATTTTGAAAACATTTTATACCAGTATACCACAAGCAGTCTTTATACAAATTTTATTTTAAACTTATTTGATTAGATGACTAATTTGCACTTGTGGAACTAGACCAGGGGCATCTAATGTATGGCTCATTTGACAGCAAAATGCTCCTGACTTATAGAAACATAAAATGTGTTGGCAGATAGGAACCATTCGGCCCATCTAGTCGGCCCAATTTTCTGAATATTTCCATTAGTTCTTGACCTTATCTTATATCTAGTATAGCCTTATGCCTATCCCATGCATGTTTAAACTACTTCACTGTCTCTACCACTTCTGCTGGATGGCTATTCCACCATTAATCCTCTACCCTCTCGGTAAAGAGAGTGTTTTTTTATGTTTTTAATTTGAAATGTACCTTGGTGTCCTTCACTAAGGTCTGTACTTTGGAAAATGTCCGCCACAGCCTTGGTCCATGCCTATCCTTGATTAAGGGACTAATTGTCAGCTAAGTATTGATTGAAAGCAATTGGCTGTATTAATAAATGGTGTAGTAAAAGTTTTAACTCTGTGTGTTCTCTGGGTAAAGGACAAAAGGAGACTTCATGTCTATCCTCCAAACAACAGAGGTAAAAATAATATAAAGCTTAGAATATCTACCATGTTTGGTCCTAATTGATAGTTGGTAAATAAGTATGGACACGCATCGAGGAAAACTATTATTATATTAGGTATGCGTTACTTTGATGATTATCTGTTATTTGATACTTTTTGGGCATTAATATTTGTCAATTTATTTTCTAATTCAATGTGGTTTCTATTAAAGAGACTAATTGAAAACATAAAAAAAGACAAGGTTTGATCTACAGAGATTTCCCTATTATAATTAAAACCCCTTATGATTCAAATAAACGAGTGGTGGTAAACTTCAAGTTGAAATATGGTAATATTCTGTTCTATTATATTATCTAAAATATAGAAAAGTTTACTGGGGACAAGGCACACAACAGAATTTGCTGTTAACAAAATTAAAACTTTTGCTATATATTGATCTAATGGATTTTGTATTTTAGTTTCTGTATACTCACTAAATTGTTATTTGAGAATAAATTATTTCTTGTTATCTAAACATGTTATAGACCTGTTTCTATTCTCAGAGAATTATGTTTGCATTATGTTTAGTGGTTAGAACATGCTGTGATGAATCTTTAGATTAAACACATTAATTACTTTGGATTTATCAAAGATGGGAAGTTAAAGATTAATTCAAGAAAGTCGGGTTAATCAGTTAATCATCCCTCAATTGCATTTGCTACTACAAAGGTAATAATCTAGTTATATTGTCAGCATCTAAATTTAAAAAAGGAGAAAGGGTATCTAGAACATATAAAATAAAGCGTAATAAATATGTAATTTGTAACCCAGGAAAGATAAATTAATTTGTTGAATATTTGGGCAATTATAATTTATTGAATAATTCAGATTCATTTTACCAAAAAAAAGCCTACATATACTAGTCTCTAAAGAATTCAGGTTATTTACAGGTTAAATTAATGTTTCTGTAGATAATGGCCAGGGGTGACGATATTTAGATCCTTTTATGTTTATAATTATTAAAAAAGGTGTGGATTGTGGAATTTTACTTCTTGAGATGAAGTGTTGACTGAATCAAAAGAAAGCAGGCATTAGACCTAACTGCAGTTCTTTTTCATTCTTAAATGTTGATTTAAAGATATCTTTAAATATTCTACAAACATTCTGAAAAAATATCATAGATACAGACCAAGTGACCTTAGTGACCTCTGGAAAAAGGGTTGACAATACTTTACAATTAATGAACATAATTGTTCGTTTGAACAAGATGAAGGAACTCATGTTGATCCTGTCTTGATGATGAGAAATCCTTTGATAGGGCCAACTGAGATTTTTAGGATATACATTCAGATCAGGGGTAAAATAGTGATACCTCTTATAAAAATTATTCATAAAACACCCAGGGGTTTAGGTCACTGCTGAGGCTATAATATTAGTTATCAATTTTGACAACTTAAAAAAACAAAAACAAATTTAACTTCAAAGCTTTATTCATATTGTTGGAAAATGTGATACAATACTCACATACTCCATGCTTGTTTTTTTTATCCAACATTTACTTAATAACTAGCATGTGTGCATACTACAAACCAACCTATCAATACTCCGGAGTACTGAGAATCCAAGGGTTTGATTCTTTGTGAGCCTCTCTGTTCAGAACATCTTAGCCACAGCAAATCATCAGCCTTGTTGCCAATAATAGCAGAGTGAACCATCTCACTTGAGTCACAAAAATGTGGGGTAGCTCAAGTATATTAAATAATAAAACTGTGGACAAGCTAAATGTTGGCAGAAGATCAGAACTGTAATGCTGATTGGTTACGTGGTTGGTTGATCAGTGTCATCAATAAGAATTGACTTATTTTTCTACATATGGGAGGGAATCCCTTGTATTTTTTAAGATAGTTAAAGAGTTGTGTAGTAAAAGTTTTAACTCTGTGTGTTCTCTGGGTAAAGGACAAAAGGAGACTTCATGTCTATCCTCCAAACAACAGAGGTAAAAATAAAATAAAAAATAAAGCTTAGAATATCTAACATGTTTGGTCCTAATTGATAGTTGGTAAATAAGTGTGGACACGCATCGAGGAAAACTATTATTATATTAGGTATGCGTTACTTTGATGATTATCTGTTATTTGATACTTTTTGGGCATTAATATTTGTCCATTTATTTTCTAATTCAATGTGGTTTCTATTAAAGAGACTAATTGAAAACATAAAAATAAAAAAGGTTTGATCTACAGAGATTTCCCTATAATAATTAAAACCCCTGACATATGTATTTTTCATATGTGTCCCTTTTTAAAGCGACAATATGGTCACCCTAGCTATAACACTGGTAATATGTGATACTAGTACCAGTTTTATAGCAGCTAGAGTCATAAGATTCATAGTTGTTTGCCATTGCAACTACCTGTACTAAAGTTATATCATTAATTGACCCATATACAGTGTAGTGCAAAAAATAGTAATATGATTTTAGTAAACAGGTCAATAAATGGAGCCACTATTAGAAAAGAGCTTCACTATAGTGGCCTCCATAGGATTAAGCTCTAAATGTGCAGCACATAGAATTAGGAATGTTGCAGTAGACCAAATCCTACCTAAGGGCATGCACCCATATGCAACTACCTCATATTCAAGTGTGAAATACATAAACAAAACAAGCAAAAGCTAGAAACACTTTTTTTATGTTTTATAAACAGATTGTGAGTACAAAAATCATCTAAATATTATTTTATTGAAAGCAAATACTGAAAAATAATAAGTGCAGGCATAATACAATATTAATATAATTTAGTCTCCATTGAATGTCCTATGTTCGCGTGATATTCATGTTTCCTAAGAGTGGTAAAATTATTGGACTGAAGGATCGGGTTATTTTTGGGCACAATATGGGACGGATACATTGATCATTATGCATAACATACCCCTTTACACAGACACAACCTGGTTTACACATCATGGCACAAGGCCTATCTTGCTGCAGGTAATTTTCACAAGTATCCTGGCAATGGGATATGCAGTCATTATACTTTCCATTAGGACCACAAGAAGTGCACTCACTCTCAGGAATACACGTATTAGAAGTAGGGGATGCCAGCACATAGCCTTCTTTACAGTAGCACTCTGACTGACAGTCTTTTGAACATGGTGTCTCCTGGTTACCACAACTCCTTGGGCAAGGTTTACATTTGTAGAAGATCTTGTTTGGCTCACAGAACGCATCTGTATGCGAAACAAAGCAGAAGTTAATATTGTGGTAAATGCTACATGTCAAGACATTAAATTAAAACAATGCACATATGAAAAGCACTTTGTATTCATATTTTTGTTTCTAAAGGGACAATCTATACGAATGATTTTATTGATTAAAAAGATAATCTCTTTATTGGCCGTTCCCCAGTATTGCATAACAGTGTTATATTAATTCACTTTTTACCTCTGTGATGAACTTGTCTAAGCCTCTACAAACTGATGGTAGTGATGCTAATAATAATACTAGAACAATACTAATAATATTAAAAGCAATAACGTTATTAAAGGAACACTTTATTTAAAAACTTTTCTCAAACATTTGACAGGGCAGAAATTAAACTAGAATTTTATTGGCCTGAAAAAATGTGATTTAAAAGATGTTCATGTACTTCCTACTAATGCTCTTTGGTTGATACAACTTTCTGCTAATGCTCAGTTGCTCACCCTAATACACATAATAGGAAACATCTATGGGGTTGATTTAATAAAGGGATATGAAACCCAATTTTTTTTCTTTCATGATTCAGATAGAGCACGCAATTTTTAGCAACTTTCTAATTTACTCCTATTATCAAATGTTCTTCATTCTCTTGGTATGCTTTGTTGAATGAGCAGCAATGCACTACTAGTCTCTGACTGAACACATGGGTATATATATATATATATATATATATATATATATATATATATATATATATATGCAGCCACCAATCAGCTGCTAGGTTTGTTGCTGCTCCTGAGCTTTCCAATATAAACCTTTCAGCAAAGGATAACAAGAGAAAGAAGCAAATTAAATGATAGAAGTAAATTGGAAAGATGTTTTGAATTGTATTCTCTATTTTAATTATGAAAGAAAATGTTTGAGTTTCATGTCCCTTTAAGCAGCAGATGCTGCATTGACGCCCCATCGTTTCTGGTCCGCCAGAACCGGAAGTTAAGAAGCAGCGGTCGTAAGACCACTGCTCCTTAACTTCTCTGCCACCTACTGAAATCATCCTGATCCAATCTGGATGATTGACGATCCCTGCAAGCGGCTGATCGGCTGTGAGTGAGCAGGGGGCGGCATTGCACAAACATTTCATTAGAAATGCTTGTGCAATGTTAAATGCCAACAGCGTATGATGTCAGCATTTAGCGAGGTTGAGTGGACATTAATTGCTACAGCGAATCATGTCCGCTCGACCTTTGGTAAATCTAACCCTCCAAGTTAAAGAATATGAAAGAACTGATATTGTGGTTTTTTAAACACTTTTTATTTAACATTTTTATAAAAAAAAAAACTTTGGAGAACAAAGAATACCAGTGATGACACCACATATAAAAAATACTGTAATACTAGTAGAGATAACTGCAACAATAATATATAACAATACTGTAGTAGTAGTAACAATAATATAAAAATTAATATTATTAATGTGAATAATAGTAACAATAAAATCATATTAATTAATTTATGTTCATTTTAATGAGTCAAGCAATTATCTAAACAATTTCCTTTTTTTAAATTATCTGTGACAGCAAAAAAAATATTTTTATGACTATTCAATATGTTTCCTCATACTTTTTCCCATACCACATATTTCACTAATATATTTATGTAGGTCAAGGTATTTATTACCTGGTTTTTCTGCCGCTCTGTCTTGCGCCGTCACCAGCAACAGGCAAAACTCTGAAAACAGAAAACGTGTTATTAATCTTTTTATGGAATGGCTGTAATGTTTTTACAACTAGCTGTTCCTCATGACTCTGATTGTTGTCTCATTGTTTGTTTTTTCTGATTAGAGCCGCTTGTCTTTAAGAATGCAAGGAGATATAGAATAAGAATAATATTAGAATGAGCCTCCTATTTTACAGAGCTAAGGGTTTAGAAATGCACTACACTGCAAGGAATTATAGTGAACTTTTTCTAAAGAAGGTGAGAATGTTGGCTTTGTTGCTTTTAAGGGGATATCAAAGTGCAGGTCCTGGGACCTAGTTGAACACAGATATGGTGAGTCAATAACAAGAGACATATGTTCATAGCCACCGATCCCCAACTAACTCCCAGTAGTACAGTGCTTCTCCTGAGCCTACTTTCAACAAATGATACCAAGAAAACAGAAATAAATGTAATAATATAAGTAAATTGAAAAGTCACCTGAAAATTGCATACTCTGGGCTCAACGTACTAAGCTGCGTATGCTGCTTTTGAGGCCTTGCAGGGCGAGTCTGCCTCCCGCAATGTAAATTGCAACTTAATATTCGCTCTCCGCCTCCTCTGAGTTGGTGAATAGAAATCACCCCGAACATTTTTGTTCTGGGTTATTGACAGGTTTTTCTGTCCACGCGATAGAAGGAGCAGCATTACGCACTCACTTGTGGACACGGAGTGGATGTACAGTGTCTGCTGCCAGTAAGCCACAAAGTCGGCCGGTCAGGTTCTCAAGTTGAGAGCCTTCTCCACACCGGCTTTAGTACACGGGGCCCTTTATCTCAAACGTGAATGTTTAATTCTGACTATCACGTACCTTTGAATATGTTATAACAATATCTCATTTGGAATTTTGCCTGCACATATCGTAGTTCCTATTTCATCCGTTTTTTGTGACTCGGTTTGATGAAGCTGTGTGTTTGCAGAACTAGTGGATTATTATTATAATGTAGTCCATATGTAAATTCTTTATAGAATTTGGGCAGCTAAAAATTCATAATAATAAAATATAAAAACTAACATAGTCCACATAAGCATCCTACAGCGTAATTATTATGATTTTTATTTACATTTTATGGGATTCAAACATGTTTCTGCCTCATGGGTATGACTCATTACATAGAGATAATGCCTGCCCAAACTAGTCTCTGATCATTAGTAGAATATGTGTAGCCTCAGTTATGGAGATATACAGGTATGTAGCACGCTGTTATGGAGACATATGTGGCACACTGTCATGGAGACATTTGGCATACAGTTAAAGAGACATATGTGGCACACTGTCATGGAGACATGTGGCACACAGTTATGGAGACATATGTGGCACAATGTTATGGAGACATTTGTGGCACACAGTTAAAGAGACATTTGTGGCACACAGTTATGGAGACATGTGGCACACTTTTGTGGAGACATGTGGCACACGTTTGTGGAGACATGTGGCATACAGTTATGGAGATATATGTGGTGCACAGTTATGGAGATATATGTGGTGCACAGTTATGGAGATATAAAAAAAAGTCCAACTTCTAGCACAGTTAACGCTCGAGCGGGAATGTTAATTAGCGCTCCACTTGTAATCTGGCCCTTTATGTGGAATTCAAATCTATGTTTTATGTCCCATTAGTATGACTACGCTGTAGTAAAAATTGTCCAGATCTGTCTAGATATTTCACAACCGTACAACGTAGAGGGTTAAAAAAAATGCACACTGAAGTCACTAAAATTGAATCTTACAGAATGTCTGCAGTATTATATAACTGACCTAGTTTTCATAAATAAATCAAACCAATAATAGAAATAAACTGACAAAGCCACATCTAACCTTTCTAATAATCCCATTGTATGGTAATTTATATATATAAAAAAAGAAAGATAATGTATGGTAGCCTGCAAACACATATTAACCTGCATATACACGCCCTACCATAAATATACTGTGTAAGTGACTAATAGAAAAACTGGTCCTGTGGCTTTAAAAACTCTTTAGAACTACACGCAAGTGGAAATAATTTGTATTCCCCTTAGAGATTACCTCAATAATATCTTTAAAGGGATATGTACAATCATAGTTTACTGTAGCTCTGCAATATTCCATTTAAAAAAATATATATATTTCTTTATTGTATCCACAGCAGGAGTAAACCAAGCGCAAACACATTTAAAAGTACACTTAAAGGGATAGAAAACACAATTAAACTTGCATGATTCAGATAGAACATGTCATTTTAATACACAAAAAAGGAAGAAACACAAATAGAATTAAAAATAACATGGTTCAGCTAGATTTTTAAGATACGTTTTAATCTACTTCTATAATTAAATTGACTTTGTTCACTTGGTATCCTTTGTTCAAAAGCATAGACAGGAGCAGCAATGCACTAATGGGAGCTGGTGACTGGTGGCTATGTCCCTATGCTTCTTGTCATTGGCTCATCAAATTTGTTTATCAAGGTACAAGTAGAGCATTGTGGAGCTGATTTTAACTATGTGTTTAACTCCTGTTTGGGGGTTAAACACATTTATATTCAAACAATAATTTAATAATAAAATGCACTAACATTTATTTTCTTTCTGCACTTTATGTCCTTGTAAACAGTACAAGGAAATGCAGCATACGCTTTATACTATTTATATCAATTTACTTTTATGATGACTATAGTGTAACTTTAATTAAAGGGACAGTCTAGACCCAATACTTATTCTTTATTACTTATTGCTACAAACCAGACTAGCATCTTGCAGTAGGTTCCCCATCTATAAGCTTGTAAGAAGTACATGAAACTTTGAAATGATCATTGTTTGTTAGCAGCCGAAAATGGCCGCCAAGCTCTGCCCACAGCTTCTTTAGTCCAGTTAACTGTTATCTTGTAGGACAGTTAAGCAGTGCACGTTTAATATTTTTCAGTTAGATATTTCAAATTGCACATGCACAAATCAGCGTGTGGAAGTAGGGAAACGTATTTAAGAGTTAACCGTGATTGGAGAAACTTAATATACCAAAATAAACATGCAATGGGGGGGTGGAGCTTGGTGGTTACTTACAGCTCCTAACAAACAATGAATATTTAAATCTTTTATGTACTTCTTACAAGCTTACAGATGTTGGACCAGTGGCAGGATGCTTCTCTGGTATGTAACAATAAGTAAACAGAATTATGTATTTGGTCTAGACGGTCCCTTTAATTAAAGGGCCATTATAGCTGAAAAAATTACATGGTCTAAATTGTTAAAACATCTAATTTTAAAGAGATATTAAAGAGTGCTCCTTTGATAAAAATAAATATTTTAAGTCAAAGTAAAAAGAAAAAGATTGTGTAAAAAACAGCAAACAACTAAAATTAGCACTTAGAATTTCTCACTGTAGCCCCGGCCCCAGTGTAATAAAAGAGCTGATATCTTGGAAACTTTACATTCTGACCAGTAGCGGACCTACTCAGCATAGGGCCTGGCCCTGGTGTCCCCCTGAATTTAACTCAGTAATAAGCAATTGTAATAATATACATGCTTCTCTGTATAATGATTTTGAGAAAAATATATATAATGAAACTGAGTATTTAAAAACTGTCAGTGTGCATACTGTGCTGAATAATGAGGTCAGTTGTATGCACTATACCCTGATGAGTAGACCACATAAACACATGCCTAGGTAATGTATACATTGGCTACCAATGTTAGTTCTGTCCCTGATTCTGACAGCTCTGAGCATGAGCAAATCTGACTCCCTGTTACCTAGTCTATTCACCTTATAGTAAACCAGTTCATGCTATTCTAGAAGTTTTATGAAATCAGACTAGATAAACCTTCCTGCAGAGGTCTCAGCCTCTTTGTGGCGGGAAGTAATGGACAAAGCATAAATTAAGTTTTTTAAAAAAGAAATAAAAGGTCAAATTCATTTTAAATTATGAGTAATACATATTGCAATGATTTCTATTAAGTATAAGACACTGTTTAGAGCTTTTTATTACAACAATAAAACAAACTGTTAAACATCCCTTTAAGACTATGGACCATGCACCTCTATGTGTTTAACCCCCACAAACAGATTAAACACAGTAGAAATACCCACTAATCGCATTAGCAGAGAAAGTTGCATGACCCAAACAAATAGATGTGCAGGGTTGCCAAGTCTTAAAATGACGTGCTCTAACAAATTAGAGCATGCAACTTTCCTACTATAGTGGTGCTTTAGGTACTATAATAAGCCTCTCAACATGTCAGATATTTTTTTTGTCTTGAAGTTGAGACACGACTACCACAAGTTAGTTTCCTAGGTATAATAGAAACAAATGCTCAGTTATCCAATAAAAACCTGTAATTTGCACAAACAAGAAACCTATACTAATAATGACAACTTATAGTGAGGAAGTGGAATCCCATAAAGCATATCAGTATGATTTCAGCATTTGAGATACATTTTAATTACATTTCTTTTATGCACCTGTCATCAAAATGAATAAGATCTAGATTACAAGTAGAGCCCTAAATATTGCTTGCGCAAAAGTGATATTTGCACTCAACTTTGTAATACCAGCACATGCTAATGTGCGCTGGTATTACAAGTTAAGCGAAATTATGGTTAATTTTCTGAGCGTAAATTCCTACTGTGAGCTTGCGATAGTAATATCCAGTCACTTGTAATAGCTGGTTATTTATCACTCCACTCACGGGCGTGCAATAATTTAGCAATCCACTCGTAATGTAGCCCTAAATTTTAACATTATCCAAAATGCACCATAAAAGCTGAAACCCTACTCTGTACCTAAAAAAGTATTAACCTACATTTTTGAACAAATTACAGCAAAAAGGGTAATTGTAACTGCTGGCAATTAAATGCCGATGCTTTTACATGCTGATGTTATTTTAACCTACATTTTAAACAAAATATGACACAGAACGAGTTACTACAAGTGCAATTGTCATCAAATACTTCAACAATGTACTAGCGCAATCTTTAGATCCTGATAATCTTGTAATAACTATGTGTATCATATAAAGTAATACACCTTGCAAGAGCTTAGTGTTTAAATGCTCCCAAATAAATATTTATGTATAAAGTAAATTGATATATATATATATATATATATATATGTGTGTGTGTGTACATATGTGGGTGTGTATGTATGTGTGTTTATATGTCTGTGTATGCATGTATGTGTTTATATCTGTCTGTGTGTTTGTTTGTGTGTGTGTATATGTGGGTGTATATGTGTGTATGCATGTATGTGTTTATATCTGTCTGTGTGTTTGTTTGTGTGTGTGTATATGTGGGTGTATATGTGTGTATGCATGTGTGTGTATGTATGTGTTTATATCTGTCTGTGTGTTTGTGTGTGTGTGTATATGTGAGTGTATATGTGTGTATGTATGTGTGTGTATATGTGTGTGTCTGTGTATGCATGTATGTTTTTATATCTGTCTGTGTGTTTGTGTGTGTGTATATGTTTGTTTATATGTGTATGTGTACGTATGCCTCTGTGTATGTATGTATGTATTATTATAATTATTCTTTATTTATAAAGCGCCAACAGATTTTGCAGCGCTGCTCATGGGTACAAGGATAAAAGTACAACGGAGAAATAATACAATAAAAGACATATTTTTACAGACAAATATTCCTGTGGGAACTTACAATCTAGATGATTATTTGTATGGGTATATGTGTATATGTGTGCATCTGTGTGTGTCTGTGTATGTATGTATTTATATCTGTTTTTGTGTGTGTGTATATATGTGTGTGTATGTGTGTGTGTATATATGTGTGTGTATATGTGTATGTATGTTTAGATGTGTATGTATACGTATTCGTGTTTGTATATATGTATGTATGTGTGTGTATATGTGTATGTATGTTTATATGTGTGTGCATGTATGCATGTATGTGTGTGTATATGTGTATGTATGTTTATATGTCTCTGTGTGTGTATATGTATGCGTGTGTGTATATGTATGCGTGTGTATATGTGTGTGTGTATATATGTGTGTGTATGTGTGTATATATGTGTTTATGTGTGTGTATATGTGTATGTATGTTTATATGTGTATGTATACGTATGCGTGTGTGTATATATGTATGTATGTGTGTGTATATGTTTATGTATGTTTATATGTGTCTGTATGTGTATATGTATGCGTGTGTATATGTGTGTGTGTGTATATATGTGTTTATATATGTGTGTATGTGTGTATATGTGTATGTATGTTTATATGTGTATGTATACGTATGCGTGTGTGTATATATGTATGTATGTGTGTGTATATGTTTATGTATGTTTATATGTGTCTGTATGTGTATATGTATGCGTATGTGTATATGTATGCGTGTGTATATGTGTGTGTGTGTATATATGTGTGTATATATGTGTGTATGTGTGTATATGTGTATGTATGTTTATATGTGTATGTATACGTATGCGTGTGTGTA
Source organism: Bombina bombina (assembly GCF_027579735.1). NCBI lineage: Eukaryota > Metazoa > Chordata > Amphibia > Anura > Bombinatoridae > Bombina > Bombina bombina. Next base: position 261,925,442 of record NC_069506.1, read on the forward strand.
TATATGTATGTATGTATGCGTGTGGGTATATGTATGCGTGTGTGTATATGTATGTATGTATGTATGTGTATATATGTATGTATGTATGCGTGTGGGTATATGTATGCGTGTGTGTATATGTATGTATGTATGTGTGTGTATATATGTATGTATGTATGCGTGTGGGTATATGTATGCGTGTGTATATATGTATGTATGTATGTGTGTGTATATGTGTATGTATGCATGTATATATGTATGCGTGTGGGTATATGTGTGCGTGTGTATATGTGTGTGTACGCTTGAAGTGCAGAAGTGCAGAGGTAAATAATGGAAGCACTGCTTTACAGAATGTTTTGATGAGAAAACATCCAGTGAAACTGATTAGAACAAATAACCTAAAATTAGTAGTTTCAGATGGTATATACTAATCTGCGGAGTAACTCGTTTTTTCCTCTGTGACTATATTAGGTTATTCAGTATATGCATTTTCATCTGTAGAGCTGTGTGTTATATGTGTCCCCATTTCTACATTCAATATCTCTCTGCATGTTCAACATACAGAGTGCTATTTGCTATTGTCTGCCTCTTTTTTATCTATATGAGATTGTGGTGATTTCTAAAACTTGTTCAATTAACTTTTAACTGAAAGAAAGAAATCAGTGCTGCCCTTTTATTTAAAGGGATAGTCTAGTCAAAATTAAACTTTTATGATTCAGATAGAGCATGCAATTTTAAGGATATTTCTCATTTACTCCTATTATCAATTTTTCTTTGTTTCCTTGGTATCTTTATTTTAAAAAGCTAGAATGTAAGCTTAGGAGCCGGACAATATTTGGTTCAGCACCTGGGTAGAGCTTGCTGATTGGATGGCTACATTTAGACACCAATCAGCAAGCGCTAACCAGGTGCTTAACCAAAAATGGGCCAGCTCCTAAACTTACATTCTAGCTTTTTTAAATAACGATACCAAGAGAACAAATAAAACTTGACAATAGGAGTAAATGAGAAAGTTGCTTAAAATTGCATGCTCCATCTGAATCATGAAAGTTTAATTTTGATTAGACTATCCCTTTAAAGAGACATGAAACCCAAAAGTTTTCTTTCATGATTCAGAGAGGATACAATTTTAAACAACTTTTCATTTATTTCTATTATCTAATTTTCTTCATTCTCTTGGTATGTTTTGTTGAAAAATCAGCAACAATGCACTACTAGGAGCTAGCTGAACACATCAGGTGAGCCAATAACATGATGCATATATGTGCAGCCATCAATCTGCAACTACTGAGCCAAAGTAGGTATGATTTTCAACAAAAGATACCAAAAGACTTTAATAAATTAGATAATAGAAGTAAATTGGAAATTTGTTAAAAATCACATGCTCTATTCAAACAATGAAAAGAAAATGTGGGTTTCACGTCCCTTTAAGTAGACACCATGCAGCAAAAATAACATGTTAGAGTATTGTTATAAAAGTGTAGTTGCAAACTGGTAAAACACCCAATGCATGAGGGAACCTCATGTGCTGCTCATGGGCAGGGCATGACCAGTGATTGGCCATAATGTGCCTATTCCACTTCTTATTGGCTGACCATCTATACCCTGCTCAGAAACAGCAGCACACTACAGCCACTAAGTATGAATTTAACTATTAACAGTAAAGAATAAATTACAGCACATTACTTTTTCAGTATAAAACATTTATCCTTGCCCTATTCAATACAGAGTAGTAATTGTTAAATCCCTCCATAAAGATCACCATCTTGCTCTGTGTCTTTGAATATACGTGCATGAATAGTGAGTTTGTAAGTAGAAGAATACATAGATTGTACTTACCCAACAGCAGAAGGAGCACTGTGGACATTTTCTTCAGCATGATGACCTATAATGTACAGTATATAGGTCAGCAAGAGAGGATTGAAACAAGCAAGCTCAGGATGGTGCTTCTTATACAACTACGTTGAAATAATCAATTACTCACCTCTTGTCTTGATGAATAAGCTGCTCTTATTATGTCAGTTTGCACTTTGTTTGAAGTACTGTGAAAGGTGTCTCTACTTATAGGTAGAGCAGAGATGGGTGGCGCAACTCGTTAAAAAATCTGACCTGTATGCAGACAAATACTGTCTGACATCATTTAGAGGCTCTGCCCGTTTTCTAAATGTTAATGATACACAATCACTACAGTTTAATAGAGATCTGGAAAAATCTTGCCCTGGAGTAAGAATTCCTGACTACGCCTGGCAGACGATGTTAACGTGAAAGCAGAACAAAAAGATGATCAGAGGCTTCAATGTCTCTGTTATTAAATGCATTTGTAATTTAACTTACGTATAATATAATTTTTGTGCGTATGGGATAAAGTCCATTTAAGACTGTAGTTTAATAGTGTTGATAACAAATACTAACTGTATGTATACTTGATCCAGTGGTTCACTTAATAGTTTTTGGTGCGCTAGATGACTTTAGAAAATAGGTGATTGTATTGCTTTTTATTATTATTATTATTATTATTATTATAGTGATAATATTATTATCATCATGCATTTATGCCAGCATACATTAATGAGTACATATATAAAATGGCTACACAATACGATACTTTCAAGTACTGATACAATAGAATTTGAGATTGTAATATAAAATGCTTAATTATGCAAATAAAAAAGGTTCAATATACTTATTTTGCATTGTGTGTGTGTTTTTTCCCATTCATTTTATAGTAAAAAGAATGGGTTATCCACATATAAATAAGGGGCTTTGCGGTATAGTTATGTAACTTTGATCATCACATAGGGGCTCCCATGATCCTCTATGCAAATAAACGCACATTTATTCATGACAGGTGATCACATGGTATCATAGTGATCACTTGGCTATTAAAACTTACATAGGAGTTTTAATTTTAGGAGGGGCTTTAAAATAGGGTCTTGAGGTCTTTTTGACATCCTGTTAGAAGGGTATTTATATGTTGTGCTTATTTTTTGTGTGTATTAGTGCTTATACTTAGACCCCCAAGACACAAATTTCATACCATACCTCTTGGAAATTTCTAGGGCTTAAGGGAGCCAAACAAAAGAGGGGCTTGAAAACCAAGCTATCCATCCAGATCCCTTAAGCTCTGTTCTCCTTTCCAATACAGTTTCCGGGTCTTGCTGATGTCACCACACAAATGTGTGGTGATGTCACCAGCATCTACGGATTCCCCGGGCAATGCTGGAGCCCTAGATTACCAGGGATTAGGTGTAAGTGCAGGGGGATGGAATGCCATGTGCTATCAAATGCACCCCCTCGGATGACGACACGTGGTTATCATTAGTGCTAAATACATTGTGTGGATGATGACCACGTGTCGTCATGTGCACTTAAAGGACTAATGTTCACTTACCTAAAGTCAGTTTGAATATAAGTTTGAATTAAATGTAGCCACCAATCAGCAAGCGCTACCCAGGTGCTGAACCAAAAATGGTCCGACTGTAAGCTTACACTCTTGCTTTGTCAAACAAAGATACCAGGACAAAGAAAAATTGATAACAGGAGTAAATTAGAACGTTGCTTAAAATTGCCTGCTCTATTTGAATCATGAAATTTTAATTTTGACTAGGCTATCCCTTTAATTATAAATTCTTCAAATAGTTTCTTACTCTTTCTCACTGAACCTTTTTTTCTACATTGTTTCAGGAATGTACACTCATTACAAATATCTTGCTTTACACTCTACTACTGTTTTCAAATTAAAGGGAAATGAAACACTAACTACATTCCATGCACCTCCCTCTAATTATGGGTGCCATTTTGAAACCTAGGTTTCACCACAGGTATCTGAAGTTGCTGCACATGTGCAAACACTTGCATAAGTGATAGGCCATAATAATGAAAGATGCTGATATAACTCTCCTGGGTAACCTTGGAAAAACTCTGTATTAGGTCTTTCCCTGTTGGGTGCTGTTGCATATGAATAACTCACATTCACCTAGATTACAAGTTTTGCGCTATAGAGGGTGCGAAACGAATGCAACAAAAGTCGCGTTATTTCACCCTCCATGGCGCTGTCATTACGAGTTTTGAAAAAGCCGCCTTCTGTGTGCGATATAGGGCTCCATGTACGAAGCAGCGAAAGCTGCTCCAGAGCCTTTGCGGGACAGGTTCGCATATGCGAGCCTGCTTCCTGCAATGTAAGAAGCAGCTGTCATTAGACCGCTGCTTCCTACACCCTACGCCATCTCTTAGCTGGCGAAGCAAAATCACAGAGAGCACGCTCGCTCTCGGTGATTGACAGCCCCTTCAGTCGCGTGATTGGTCGCACGATTGAAGGGGCGGGCATTACACACTCCGATCAGTGTGTAATGATACATACGGGCAAGCGGATCAACAGATCCGCTGCCCGTGTGTAGCGAAGGCGGGCGGACAGCTTCGCGAGTTGAGAAGCTGTCCGCCCGCCATTTAGTACATGGCGCCCATATTTGCGATAGGGTTGCCACCTCAGCCATGTTTTCCTGGACACTTATGAGTTACACATGCTGCAGGGTGTGCGGGGAGGAACATGTATTGTGTTTCTGGACAGCACTATTTATATTCCTCCCTGTACACCCTGCAGCATGTGTAACTCATAAGAGTTCTGTATTTTAATGGGGAGAAAGTGTTAGAAAAAACCTAACACCTGTGATCGCGTAATGAAAAGCTCCTTAACGCCACCACATTGATGTCTATGGGGAAAAGAAAGTTACGTTTACACCTAACACCCTGACATAAACCCCAAATCTAAACACCTCTAATCTGTAGCCCCGACATCGCCAACACCTACATAAACGTATTAACCCCTAAACTGCCGCCCCCGACATCGCCGCCACCTAAATAAATCTATTAATCCCTAATCTGATGCTCCCGATATTGTTGCCTCTATAATAAAGTTATTAAACCCTATTCCCCGCACACCAACATCGCCCACACTATAATAAAGATATTAACCCCTATTCCGCCGCTCTTCGACATCGCCACCACTAAATAAAGTTATTAACCCCTAAATCTCTGGAAAAGATTATTAGTACTGGCGCTATAAGCTAGGGGTATGAGGAGAGTTATCACAATAGGTAGATATATATCTCTGTTTTGTAAGTATATGCGAATGTAAACTCACTACGTGTGTTTATTATATAAAGAGAAGTAAATACAAACAGTAACATAAAAGTAAACGTATGATTATCCTATGTATGTATAAATCATGTGGTAAGTACCCAAATATATGTATTAAGTCCAACATATCATATAATATGTAGTAATAGAATATGCACTGAAGATTAGCTCAAATAAAGCAGATTACAAAAGTACAAATTCTTTAATATAAAATTATATAGAAGTATCACTTAATAAAATACATAAACATAGCACCAGAAGAAATAAATCACTTATAATGAGACACTAAAATATGCAAAGGATTAATGAATAAAATACTTAATAACTGTTCAACTTGATTTGCACAAAGACTCATAATTAAAACACTTAATAGCTGATATACTAGAATGAGCAAAACATTTGCAAAAAATGATGGGGCAGATCATATGATAATGATATTAAAACAGTGCTGTTAAGATAATAGCACTGCACGTCCAGGAAAAAAGAAATAAAATATGAGGATGTCTGCATATATGCAGACAGTGTATGCAGAAAAAATAGAACAGATGTTAAAAAATATAGTGGAAATTGTTAAAAATATATAACCATATAGAAAATAAGTAGGAATGTTGTATATAACCTGTTCTTGAAAAAAATACGTAGGGGTAGTTATTTAGGAATAGTTAGTTACTATCCATTCGTCTATTAGCGATTGTATGGTTTTTAATCTCTTGTGGTTAAAAGGTGAGGCGTGGATAAGAGGAAAAGTACCTGAACGCCACTCACTCTCTGTTGAGAGAGGTGGCGTGGAGTGGTGAGGATAAACACTATGGCTAAGGGGTGAATGGATCGTCTCTCATAAACAGTGATTCCAATCACTAAGTTTCTTCGTCCGCTCCTGCGGCACTATGCAGCTCCGGTGATACCCTTGAGTCACTCTTGCGGTAGAGGTGGTGAGTGCGCCCAAACAATGCGCTTCACTTCCACCCTGTTCCACTAAGCTGGAGGCGTCAGATGTCACGAGGTGTGCGGGGTCTGAAGATGATCAGCTGTGAATACCGGCTTCTCTGATTGCTCCTTTAGGCTCCAGAGTCCATATATAAGTAGTACATAAAGTACAGAGGGTTCTTAAAGTCACAGTACAACCAGGAAATCAGACCAAAGTGCTTGGCCCTCTCTTAGCATTAGTTAATGAATGTCTGCAAATCAACATAAAAGCTACTAACACAATCAACGCGTTTCACCCCTGGGGGCTTTTTCAAGGTGTGTTTAGCAGGCAATGTGTGTAGTTTATAAAGGCCTAATTTGTATCTGATAGGTTGTGTGGGTTAAGGTAATTGGCCTCTAGTGCCTCCTCTTTTTCTAGTAAAGGTGGTATAATATAAAGGTAGAATGGAGATTATGCAAATATATATCAAAAAGGGGATATGTATGTAGTTGCTATCATTATATTCCTAGTTTATAATCCAACTCAGTTAATTTATAAGAAATAGGATAATCCCATAATAATAGTTACAATCAAATAAATTATAAATAATAATAAGTCAATTTAATATATACCCAATACTGATTAAGTGTATATAAAATCCCTTGAATGGACCGTTATTGATTGCATTAGCCCAGATTGTGATGTCTTCATTATGGGGGTGTTTTCGGATTTTTTTTTATTTTCTTATTTTTTCCATATTACATAAGGAAATTGGCATCAAGTATGTTATTCAAAATTATAGAACCATTCTTTTTCTAAGTGTTTATAGTGGAAGTATAAGTGGATGGTCAGTTTTCAGATAGATGTAATCGGCAAACCTTATCTGACTCAATTTATTAATTAATTATTCATTCATACATAAAGGGGGTGACATCCAATTCAGAATTGAGTCCCAAAGGGTGTAGGGTTCTCGTTTTATAGAAGTCAAAATTTCCTCCCCTCCAATCTGGTTTTACTTTAACTACTCCCAAGAATTTTAGTTCTTTCCAGTTATTGCTGTGAACATCCCTAAATTGCCTATATAAATGGGTGTCTTTTTTCCCTTTTTCCCTGATTCGTTCTCTCAGGGTTCTAGTCATTTTGCCCAAATACTGCTTATTGCAGCTGCACTGGATTAAGTATACAACCCCCTTGTTGGTACATCTTCTTGTGTCTCTTATTGTGAACTCATCTCCAGTTTGGCTGGAGGAGAACTCTAATTTTGGAGCTATAGTGGCAGGATCTACAGCAATGACATGGGTAGAAACCTTTAGTGTTATTTCCCAATAGATCTTTTTGGATGAAGGTAGATTTGCCACCTTTAAACTCACTAGGTGCTAAGATGCTCTTAAGGTTATTAGATCTCCTATATATAAATTGTGGTTTCATTGTCAATTTATCACCAATAATGGGATCTTCCCTCACCACATGCCAATGTCTATTTATGATTTTTTTGAATTTTTTATGTTCACCATTATAGTTAGTTATAAATGGAACTGTCAAATCTGATACTGTATTCTCACATGGCTTTCTCATCTTATTCTTATAATGTAATAATGTATCTCTTCCTATTTCTTTTACTACTTCAACATTTTTGGAGATTTTTACCCCATCATAGTGGCAGGATCTACAGCAATGACATGGGTAGAAACCTTTAGTGTTATTTCCCAATAGATATTTTTGGATGAAGGTAGATTTCCCCCCTTTAAACTCACTAGGTGTAATGCTCTTAAAGGGACACTGAACCCAAACTAATAAAAAATCGAAAAAATCATAAATAAACATTGGCATGTGGTGAGAGAAGATCCCCTTATTGGTGATAAATTGACAATGAAACCACAATTTATATATAGGAGGTCTAATAACCTTAAGAGCATCTTAGCACCTAGTGAGTTTAAAGGGGGGAAATCTGCCTTCATCCAAAAAGATCTATTGGGAAATAACACTAAAGGTTTCTACCCATGTCATTGCTGTAGATCCTGCCACTATAGCTCCAAAATGAAAGAGTTCTCCTTCAGCCAAACTGGAGATAAGTTCACAATAAGAGACACAAGAAGATGTACCGACAAGGGGGTTGTATACTTAATGAAACTACAGAAAGGAGTGTTACTGAGCGCTGGGAGATACAAACTAAAAAGCCAGTGGGATAAAAAAAGAGACACCCCTATCTCTCAACAATTGGAAACACACTTAATTAATAATCTATTTCAAAAGAGAAAAGGATACTAAAAAAAAAACCACAGCGCTGTTAAAAAATCAGCTTAATTTAGTAACTTTGTTGCAATATATGACCAGTGTCAGATCAGGCACAAGGAGTTAATAATTATATAAACCAATATGTCCCAGAGAAAATGATTTCATCAAATCAAAATATATAAAAACTAATTTATTACAATGAATATCAAGTTAATAGCAGAAAAATGAAACACTAAAAAATACGCTGATCAGGCATAATAAAACAATAAATTAATAAGACAATAACAAAAGTGCAGTATCTACATACAAGTATATAACAATAAAAATAAAAACAAAGAGCTGAATGGAAGATGAGAATACGACAATCCAGTGGGAGCAGAAAGGATCTCCAAGTGAATTTCTTTCAGTGTCAGAAGGAAGCTGGAGCGAGAATGGAGTCCAAATCAAAAACAAGCAGAGAGCCACATTAAAGGTGTTCAATTTTACTTACACCGTAGTGGTTCTCTGCAATGGTCCTGGGTTCCCTCTGAGCCGCGGGGTAGCCATGCGTGCCTCTGTTATGCACTTTGGGGAGCCGGTCTCAGGTCAGTCCTTTCTTTTCAGGGGTCGAGTAATACAAAACAACAGAAGCCGGTCAGCATCTGTTTGAATGACGTATACTTAATCCAATGCAGCTGCAATAAGCAGCATTTGGGCGAAATGACTAGAACCCTGAGAGAACGAATCAGGGAGCATTTATGGCTCATTGAAAAAGGGGAAAAAGACACCCATTTATATAGGAACTTTAGGGATGTTCACAGCAATAACTTGAAAGAACTAAAATTCTGGGGAGTAGTTAAAGTAAAACCAGATTGGAGGGGAGGGAATTTTGAGACTAAACTTCTCAAAAAGGAAGCAGAAATGATATATAAAATGAGAACCCTACACCCTTTGGGACTCAATTCTGAATTGGATGTCACACCCTTTATGTATGAATGAATAATTAATTAATTAAGTCAGATAAGGGTTGCCGATTACACCTATCTGAAAACTGACCATCCACTTATACTTCCACTATAAAAGAATGGTTCTATAATTTTTAATAACATACTTGATGCCAATTCCCTTATGTAATATGAAAAAATAAGAAAATAAAAAATAAGGAAATAAGAAAAAAGTATCTCTCTATAAAGAGGAGTATATGAACTTTATTAATATAAGTTCCCATAATATAAGTCATTAAAATAAGTTGTTTATGTGATGTTGTTCCGAAAACACCCCCATAATGAAGACATCACAATCTGGGCTAATGCAATCAATAACGGTCCATTCAAAGGGATTTTTTATACACTTAATCAGTATTGGGTATATATTAAGTTGACTTATTATTATTTATAATTTATTTGATTGTAACTATTATTATGGGATTATCCTATTTCTTATAAATTAACTGAGTTGGATTATAAACTAGGAATATGATGATAGCAGCTACATACATATCCCCATAATTTCCATTCTACGTATATATTATACCACCTTTACTAGACAAAGAGGCACTAGAGGCCAATTACCTCAACCCACACAACCTATCAGATACAAATTAGGCCTTTATAAACTACACACATTGCCTGTTAAACACATCTTGAAAAAGCCCCCAGGGGTGAAACACGTTGATTGTGTTAGTAGCTTTTATGTTGATTTGCAGACATTCATTAACTAATACTAAGAGAGGGCCAAGCACTTTGGTCTGATTTCCTGGTTGTACTGTGACTTTAAGAACCCTCTGTACTTTATGTACTACTTATATATGGACTCTGAATTTTTGAAACTATCTACTAGTCACCTGAGAAACTAGTGACTTCCCACGCGTTGGAGTCTGACCATATTTCTAGTAAGGAAATAAACAGCTTAAAGAAAAGACAGCCTAAAGGAGCAATCAGAGAAGCCGGTTTTCACAGCTGATCATCTTCAGACCCGGCACACTTTGTGACATCTGAGGCCTCCAGCTTACGTGGAACAGGGCGGAAGTGAAGCGCATTGTTTGGGCGCACTCACCACCTCTACCACAAGAGTGACTCAAGGGTAACACCGGAGCTGCGTAGTGCCGCAGGAGCGGACGAAGAAACTTAGTGATTGGAATCACTGTTTATGAGAGACAATCCATTCACCCCTTAGCAATAGTGTTTATCCTCACCCCTCCACACCACCTCTCTCAACGGAGAGTGAGTGGCGTTTAGGTACTTTTCCTATTATCCATGCCTCACCTTTTAACCACAAGAGAATAAAAACCATACAATCGTCTAACAGACGAATGGATAGTAACTAACTATTCCTAAATAACTACCCCTACGTACCTTTTTACAGGTTATATACAACATTCCTACTTATTTTCTATATGGTTGTATATATTTTTTTTTTTTTCAAATATAATTTTTATTGAGGAATATATGTACGGATTACATATACAGAACTTGTACAATAAAGCAATATACATAGTAAACAGATTCCATACTAAATTTGCTGTGTTAAAGCAGATCCAATAGAAAAAAAAAAAAAAAAGTAACCGTCCATATGGAATTCCATAAGTCTATATCAATAGAATATAATAGAACATGAAATCCGTTATAAGTCTTCTCTTCTTAAAAGTCCATAGAGGAGGAATGCAAAACACAGAAAGAACGGAAGAAAGAAAATAACAATAAAAAGAAAAAAAAAAAGGACAACAACATAATACAAAATAAAAATGAACCTATAATTGCGTAGAATAATACAGTTTATGCCTTTCGTGTGAAGCCTTTTAGTGAAGCTTACAAAGTGACAGAAGATGGAGAGGTGGAAAGGGTAAGGGAAAGGAAAGAGGTAGAGTAATGGGGAGGAGGAGAAGGGCACACCAGAGAAGGACTAAGTATAGAGGGGAAGGGAAATTGGACTCCTCGCAGAGGTGTCTGTCAATCTATTATGATATTCCTGTATAAGCACATAGTTATTAGATAGATGGAAGTTTATATGTTACCCTGAGCACCTATAAAAGATTCCCAATAGAACTTAACGTCATAGTACCTATTTAGTGTTTTCTTTCTAAAGTGTACATACTCCTCCTGAGATATGAGTGTTGTAGTAGTCTGGATCCAATCTGCTCTGGAGGGGGGTACAGGTGACTTCCATTTTCTGGCTATTAGATTCCTGGCACTATTTAAGCCTATTGTCAGGAGAGTCCATCTTATATTACATATTTCCTGGGGTCTAAAGTTTAGTAAAGCTGTCACAGGTGTCAGCACAAAAGATGTATCTATAATAGTCTGGAAATCGGTCTCCAATTGCGACCAGAATGGTCTTAGTTTCTCACATTGCCACCATATATGTGCCATAGACCCTTTCTTCCCACATCCCCTCCAGCATCTAACGTCAGCATTGGGGTACATGTATCTCAAGCGCTCTGGCGTTAAATACCAACGTGTCATTAACTTGTGATTGAGTTCTAACATTTTTGGTGATGCCGAGGACTTACGAGTATTAAAAAATATGTTTTCCCATTCTTGCATAGATAAGGAGATCCCCAACTCTGCCTGCCAACTTCTAGTATATAGTGGAAGGGTAGTGTTCAATGTCTCCTCCAATAGACATCTAGAAATGGACAGTGTACCCTTAGGGAGAGTTTCAGATAAGCATAACCTCTCAAATCTCATTGGAGGCCTCAACAAGGATGTTTTATGTTTAGAGTTATGGATCATGTGTTGTAGCTGAGCATATTTCAGCCAGGATGAGTAGCTTCCCCCAGCTATTTCCTTTAAATATTGCCTATGCTTTAAGGCGCCATTGATAGTCAGTTTTATAAATGGTATGGTATATCCTAGTTCGCCCCGAGTATTATTAAATGGCTCCAAGCCTCCTAGAAACTCAGCATTATATGAGATTGGTGATAGGGGAGATACTCTAGAGGAGATACCGAGTTGGGAGTCCCTCAGGGAGTCCCAATTATCAAAAATATGCGAGTACAGCTCTGACACTCTAACTACAGGTGATCTAAGGCCTGGGGAAATCCAACATAATGCGCTTAGAGACGGAGAACTTAAGAGGTGTGAATCTATTGTTGTCCATGCTTTATACAGTGTAAGTTTGTATTCGTTAGGACCTATTTTCACACCACTAATTTTTTCATTTTCTCTAATGTGCGCTGCCAAACCCTCCATAGACAGCGCAAACAGGAGTGGGGACAGTGGACATCCCTGCCTCGTCCCATTATGTATTTGAAAACTATCTGACATGGAACCGTTAGCTTTCACTCTTGCAGTGGGGGTTTTGTAAACACTAAAAATTCTTTCTATTATTTTATCACCGAACCCAAACCTCGCCAAACATGCTCTAAGGAACCCCCAGTTTAGGCGATCAAAAGCCCTTTCGGCATCTGTTGAGATAAGAATTGTAGGCTCCCTAGTCCTATTAACATGCTCAATGAGGTGTAATGTCCGTATGGTATTGTCCCTAGCCTCCCTGCCAAGGACAAAGCCGGATTGGTTGACATGTATGAGCTTAGGTAATATAGTATTTATTCTCTTGGCTAAAATCTTTGTGAAAATCTTAATATCCGAATTAAGTAACGATATAGGTCTATAGTTTTCTACCATAGTATTATCTTTCCCCTGTTTTTGGTAAAATTGAAATATGAGCCTCCAAAATGTGGTTCGGCCAATTTGCCCCTTTATCTATGGCAGCAAATAGCTCGGTGAGGTGTGTTACCAGTATCTGTTTAAACTGTTTATAATAGGCATTAGAGAAGCCGTCTGGCCCTGGACTCTTATGAAGTGGTAAGCTGTTAATTGCAGATAGCACTTCTTGTTGTGTGATTGGATTTTCTAGCTCTTTAGCTATCTCTAGTGGTATAGTGGGAAGGTCTACCTCATTTAAGTAAGCTATATAATCCTCAGTACTATTCGAGGACGTTGTTGTCGGGAGATCATACAGCTTTTGATAGTATTTTTTAAAGCAATCAACTATGCTAACCGAGTCTTGGAGATGTTCTCCTTCGAGTGAACGGATTTTATGTATATATGAATTATTTCTTTTAGTGCGCAGCAATCTTGCTAAAAGAGTACCTGCTTTGTTTATAGCTAATATAGCTTCTTTAGAAAAAACGCCTTGTCCTGCGCTTCTTTATATATTAAGTGGTTAAGGTTTCCTCTGGCTTGTTGTAATTGCTTACTAAGTAACAGATCTTGGGGGTTCTGTTTGTGTTGAGTTTCATATAATCGTAATGTGTTTATAGCCTCCGTGTAAGCAGTTCGGTATTGTTTTTGGAGTATAGCTTTTTGCTTGATTAGTTCACCCCTCATCACCGCTTTGTGTGCTTCCCACGTATTAATAGAAGATGTTTGATGGGATTGATTAAAGCTAAAAAATTCCCCTAACGTTACTGTGATTTTGTCTAATATTATCGGTTTATGAAGTAGTGTCTCATCTAGCCTCCACGTATAGGGTGTGTGTGCTCTCTCTTGCCACTTTAACTCAATACTTACTGCTGCATGGTCAGACCAACTAGTATGTTCTATATTTGAGTCCGTAATTAAACTGTATGTAAGTTGATCAATAAAGAAGTAATCTATACGGGAGTAGCTTTTATGAGGATAAGAATAAAACGTATAATTTCTTTGCCCTGGGTGACCAGTTCTCCATACATCTATTAATGATAATTTCCTCAAATTCACGCAGATACTGCAAATTGACACAGGGGATACTTGGCTACGGCCAGTCGAGCTGTCTTTATCTGGTTCTAGAGCTACATTGAGATCCCCTGCTAGGATCAGCGCACCTTCTTGTACTGCCAACACAAAATTTTGACTGCCTATTGTTTGGAGTGTAAACATTAACTAATGTAATAGACCTATGATACAATTTGCCTACCAGTATAATCCATCTTCCCTCAGTATCCTCTATTGAATGAAACAATATGCCTACTCCATTTTTCTTTTTCATATATGAGGCGAAATACCCCAAGGGGAACTCCTTGTTATGAAAACGGAGCACACTATCTCTAGCAAAATGTGTCTCCTGGACAAACACCACTCCTCCTGACAGTTTTTTGAAACTGGACAATGCTACAGACCTTTTTGTAGGGGAGTTTAACCCTTTTGCATTCTGGGAAATCAATCTAATCTTAGCATTAGCCATCAGTGCTGGAGGGGATGCGGGGTTTCACTATAAAATCTGTCGTGCGGTCAGGCCAAGTAATAACATACCTGTATGTCGTTGCTGTGCTTATCTGTCTGTGTCCAGCTATCAGTATTGTAGTTTGTGGTGGAGAGGGTAGGAGAGAGACAAAAGAGGGTGAAAGAGGGGGAATGGGAAGAGAGAGAAGGCATTCACACTGCTCATTAGGTTCTTGTAGAAACTGCAAAAATAAAAAAACATTAGTGTTCATAAAAACTTTCTGAATAATATACCAAAGCATAGCAATGTATAAATACCTTGTGAGGAACCGCCAAAATTTGGGGCTCTCACCTTGGGTTACATAAACAAAAGGGGGGTTCATGTCACACAATTTTGGTGACATAACCACCTATGAATATAAATGTAATTAAAAAAGAGAAAGGAAAAAGGAAAAAAAATTCCCTCCTCCTCTCAAAACAGAATTGCAACCATAAGCAACTTGAAAAATGAAATATAACATTACATCTAATAAACTAATAGATATACAAATAAGCTAGACATAGCATATGACTATAAGGGGAATCTTAAATGAGTGTCATTCTTGTAATTCCCCAATTTACTAGGGACACAAAAGAAAAATACTGCAACCTCTATTCTGCTTTCCAGTTTCAGGTAGGGGTTCCTATTGTAGCAATTGGAATGGGTCCCACTTCTTGGTTCTTATTCCTCCGTTTCCTGACCACTTTGCTCCAACCAGCATGGGATGGTCTTGGCAGTTGTTCCAGTGCATCTTCATTATTTACTGTTCCTTCTTTCAGGCTTGGTAGAGTGGGTTTTGATATTCCCAGCGGTTCACAAAAGTGGTCAATGTCTTCTTGTGATTTATATATGGCCACGGTGCTTCCTTTGATTACCTTCAGGCAGAAGGGAAAACCCCATCTATATGGGATTTTCAAGTCTCTCAAGTGCAAAGTGAGGTACCTTGCCTCCTTTCTTTTAGAAAGCGTCATGGGGCTTAGATCAGCAAAGAATTGAATAGTGTTACCTTCAAATGATACAGGATGTTTTTTCCTGGCTGCGGATAGAATGTTTTCATTGTCCCTGAAACTGGAGAATTTGATAACTATGTCACGAGGCGGTGCATTCTCTTTTGGGACTGGTCGCAGGGCCCTATGGTATCTATCCATAGGAAACTCAATCTCCTCCTTATCATCCGATATAAAATTGAACAGTCTTTGTAAGTAGGGAAGAAGCTGTCCTGACTGAACTGCCTCAGGAACACCTCGTAATCTGACATTTTGGCGCCGGCCCCTGTTATCCAGGTCCTCAACCTGTTCTTGGAGCTGTTCTATTAGGTTTTGCTGGTGTGAGGATTGCCTGGCTTGTTGGTTGAGATATTTGTTGGTCAATTCAGCATCTTCTTCCAGTAAAGCTATTCTGTTGCCGATTTAATTTACATCTTTCTTAACCTCTGCTATGCTGGATTTGATGATCTGACTCATTTGTGCAATTAAGGCCGTAAAGTCTTCCTTAGATGGTAGTAACCGGAGGTCAGCCCTTGTCAGAGGTGTCTGTGCCTCAATTTCCATTTCTGGGTCTGCAATGTCCTGTGCCGTATCCTCCTCTCCCCTAGATTCCATAGTAGTTGTGTCAGTGAGCTTAAAGAAAGTATGCATCTTAGGGTTTGGAGTACTCACATTCTTGACAGATTTATCTGCTCTGGGGAGTCGTTTAGATGCCATATTTAGTGCTGTCAGGGTGTATATTAATAAGTAACCACATAAAGCAGATATTATTGCTGCGGGTACAACAGGCCACCGTGGGCTTTAGTACACTCTTTTTCCTCCTAGTTCCTCTTTCCTAGAAAGCCAGTCTCATTATGTGCAGACTCTTGAAGCGAGAGCCTGTTTATTTGCAGCCCCGGTGATGATATGTAAAGTTTTACTCTAACATTATTCCTTGCTTCCCTGCTGAACAGGCCAAAATGGCGTCATGCGCGCCCTGTATGTACAGTGCTGAGTGCGGTGTAATGTCCCGGTACCTGTTCTAGCGTTGTCTGTACAAGCCGGCCATAAAAAATATTGCAGTTTTCAGGGTATTTGACAGCGGTAAAACATCTTAGGCTGCTCAAGTCCACCTCTGGTTCTCCCGGCACCCATGAACTTCGTCAGGGGTAGCGTGGGGAGGCCGTGACTGGAAGTCTGTACAAATATAGGGAAAGGTCCACAGCAGCCTCTCTCACCACACCACTCTGCAATCCTCTAGTGTCTGTGTGCCTTCCGATCGTAGTTTGTGCTTATGTCTGACATATAGGTCGCAAATGCCATGTGTTGTGGTTGTTAATCTGTCGGAGCTCTCCTCTCACACGACCATCTTAGGCGCTGGTCGGCTCCGCCCCCCCATGGTTGTATATTTTTAACAATTTCCACTACATTTTTTAACATCTGTTCTATTTTTTCTCCATACACTGTCTGCATATATGCAGACATCCTCATATTTTATTTCTTTTTTCCTGTACGTCCAGTGCTATTAACTTAACAGTGCTGTTTTAATATCATTATCATATGATCTGCCCCATCATTTTTTGCTCATTCTAGTATATCAGCTATTAAGTGTTTTAATTATGAGTCTTTGTGCAAATCAAGTTTAACAGTTATTAAGTGTTTTATTCATTAAGCCTTTGCGTATTTTTAGTGTCTCATTATAAGTGATTTATTTCTTCTGGTGCTATGTTTATGTATTTTATTAAGTGATACTTCTATATCATTTTATATTTGTACTTTTGTAATCTGCTTTATTTGAGCTAATCTTCAGTGCATATTCTATTACTACATATTATATGATATGTTGGACTTAATACATATATTTGGGTACTTACCACATGATTTATACATACATAGGACAATCATACGTTTACTTTTATATTACTGCTTGTATTTACTTCTCTTTATATAATAAACACACGTAGTGAGTTCACATTCGCATATACTTACAAGACAGAGATATATATCTACCTATTGTGATAACTCTCCTCATACCCCTAGCTTATAGCGACAGTACTAATAATCTTTTTCCTGGTTTTTTTAGACTTGTCTATTTAGGGACTTATTTGAGGAAGCCCCTTTGTACTTGGCATTAGGGAAGTCTATAGCGCTAGCTCTATCCACCTCTTTAACCCCTAAATCTCCGGCCTCCCACATCACTGCCACTAATAAATGTACTAACCCCTAAACCATCAGCCCCCACATCACCAAAAACAAAATTAAACTATTAACCCCTAAACCTTACAACCCCCTAACTTTAAATTAAAATTACAATTCTCCCTATCTTAAAATAAATAAAAACTTACCTGTAAAATTAAAAAAAAACTACGTTTAAACTATGGGGTAAATGTATTATTGTGCGGACGGACATGATAGGATTAGCATATCATGCCGACAGCATACACTGTCGGGATTTATCATTGCAGAAAGAACAGAGAATCCCAGCACTCATCAACCAGACCAAAGGTGCACGCTAGTGGGGTCCATGCACTCACCCCAAAAGGTATAGTGACAAAGTTGAAGCAGCACCAGCTTGAAGTATTCTTTAAACCTTTGAGAGTCAAAAGTAATTTTAATCCATCTGTATGTAACAATAGTGTAGAAACTTTTATGCAGCTTGTCCTAAGGGATATTGAGCTATTACAGAAAAAGAATAAGGCCCCAATTGGGGGGAATAAATATTTACATGGTAATTTCACAAAGGTAGAGAATAATGCTTTGACTAATTTAAAGAATAACGATGACATCATTTGCAAACCTGCAGATAAGGGCGGGGCCACAGTTATCCTAGACAGGGTATATTATGTTCAGGAGATTGAGAGACAACTGGGTGATAAAGAGATATATAAACCACTGAATAGAGACCCAAGTCTAGAGGTTAAACGTGAACTGATTAAGTGTATTAATAAGGCAATGGTTAATGGTTTAATAACAGAAAAGGAACATAGATTTTTTGTACCAGAAAAATATGTAACACCTGTCTTTTATACGTTGCCCAAGATACACAAGAATAGGGAGGCCCCTCCTGGCCGCCCTATTGTGGCAAGCACAAATTCATTATTGACAAATGTTTCCATCTATTTAGACAAAGTTCTCAGACCACTGGCTATGCAGACAATGTCCTATCTTAAAGATACAGGAGACTTCCTTACTAAACTTGAAGAATTGGGGATGGAGAGTGATAAATTTATTTTATATACCCTTGATGTAAACAGTTTATATACGTCAATCACTCATGTGAGTGGCCTTGGAGCCATTAAACAGGCTGTTTGCACCAATGGTATATTATCTACAATTTAATGTGAATTTGTATTGGAATTACTCCAATTGGTACTTTACTGTAACTATTTTCTCTTCCAGGACCAATATTACTTACAGGGTCAGGGTACTGCTATGGGGTCGAATGTCGCCCCCACATATGCCAACATCTTTATGAGTATATATGAAGAGAGGTTCGTATACAGGAATAAACTGTTTTTACAGTATGGATTATGCTGGTTCCGGTACATAGATGATGTATTTGGTATATGGGGGGGCGACAACGACTCCCTACAGGAATTTGTAGCAGATCTTAATGTATCCACTAGACACATCAAATTTAAACTTACATATAGTGAATCAGTCAATAGCTTTCCTGGACACTACTGTGATAAAGAATGGGAGGCTACTCGAGGTGGATATTTATAGAAAAGAGAGTGATAGAAATAGTCTCTTAAGGTTTGAGAGTGCTCATCCACCCCCACTTATAAAAAGTCTGCCTAAGAGTCAATTATTGAGAGTGAGGAAAATAGTCTCAGATGAGGACAAGGTACAAACCAGACTAATGGAAATGGGTAATATGTTTATTGAAAGGGGTTTCCCTAGATCTCTAATACAGAAACAGATTGAAGAGGTTAATAAGATTCCCAGACATTCTATCCTTAGGGGTACTAAAGTGAAAGATAAACAGGATGGTAAACACATGGTATTTGTTTCTCAATATAACACACTAAGTACAGAGATTAATAAAGTGATTAAGAGACACTGGCCTATTATAAAGAACCTCAATCCAAAGATAAAGGAATTTGAGGAGCCCTTCATGCCTGCATACAGGAGATGTAGGAACCTAAAGGATACCCTAGTGAGAGCAGACTTGGGTACTGGTAAGAAACAAATACAGACATATATCTCTACCCCCAAACTAGGATGTTTTCCATGTTTGGGCTGCTGCAATTGTGGCAATATAATCAAAGGGGATTCCTTTTCACATCCACTGACTGGTAGAAAATTCAAAATTCCAGGTTTTTTTACATGTAACACGGACTATGTAATATACCTAATTAAATGTCCGTGTTCTAAGATCTATATAGGTGAATCAACCAGAAGGATAAGGGACCGGATTATAGAACATAAGTCCAATATACTTTGCAATAACAGGGATGCTCCAGTATCAAATCACTTTCTACAGGCAGGACACACTATTTCTCAGTTGAGATATCAGGTTATAGAACAGATAAAAAAAACCTAGGAGAGGGGGAGATAGACAGCAAATTCTTAAATCAAGAGAAACATACTGGATCTACACCTTACAATCACTTATACCCCATGGAATGAATAAGGAAATAGATTGGCAAATTACCCTTCAATAACCATTAAAACAACTGCATTGACTCTCTACATAATCAATAGGTAATTGTCTCTACCCATTAGAGGAAAGCTGCATAGGAGTTCAAGTTTAAGTTTCTCACTTTCTTTTGTGAATTATTCTTTATTATGGTTCTGAATAACAGATTGAATATTTTGACAAATTATGTAAATTTTGTATATATTTGTGTGTATGCAATAATTCAAGGTAATCGCTATACTGATGAACATGTATATTATATTGTATCTTCCAGGTTGCTATAGGTTGATAAGAGGAAATTGACTAAACCACTGAAGGAAGTCTTCCTGTTGTATAGACACAGAGGGTTAATTAATAGTTCCACACCTGTACAGGTAGTAACCCCGCCTATTATGGCTACATAAGGAGTGGTTTTGTCATTTGTTTGTATAACATGATTAAGGTCAGGTTCTGACCGAAACGTCGTCGTTGTTTTTATATGTCTCTGATGAAATAAAGGTTTAAAGAATACTTCAAGCTGGTGCTGCTTCAACTTTGTCACTATACCTTTTGAGATTTATCATTGCACCAGCAGTTCTTGTGAACTGCTGGTGCAATATTGCCCTCTGCAGATTAGCGGCCAATCGGCTACTATCAGGGTATGTCAATCAACCCAATCGTATTCGATTGGGATGATTGCTGTCCGCCACCTTAGAGGTGGCGAACGAGTTAAGGAGCAGCGGTCTTAGGACCGCTGCTTCTTAACTTCCGCTTCAGGCAGAACTGAAGCGGAGTGGGTCGGAAGCAGCATCGGCTTTTTTATAAATCAACCCCTATAAATTAAACTAACATTACTATTATATTTACAATTACATTTTGTTTTGTTTTTAAAAAATGCCCTACAAAAAGCCCCCCCCCTAAAAAAACCCTAGCCTACAATACACTACCAATAGACCTTAAAAGGGCCTTTTTGTAGGGCATTGCCCTAAAGAAATCAGCTCTTTTCCCTGTAAAAAATACAAAGCCCCCCCAACAGTAAAACCCACCACCCAACCAACCCCCAAAATAAAAAACCTAACTCTAAAAAAAAACATAAGCTACCCATTGCCCTGAAAAGGGCATTTGTATGGGAATTGCCTTTTAAGAAAGTCCAAAACCCTAATCTAAAAATAAAACCCACCCAAATAACACTAATCCCCGACGATCAACTTACAGTCCGGACATCCAGGCGGCGAGGTTTTCATCCATCCAGGTGGCGACTTCTATCTTCATCCAGGCGGCATATTCTATCTTCATCCCAGCGGCACAGAGCGGCTCCATCCTGAAGACATCCGATGAGGAGCATCCTCTTCATACAGTTGCCGCCGTATAATGAATCTTCAATGCAAGGAAGCCTTTTCAAAATGGCGTCCCATCCATTCCAATTGGCTGATTTGATTTTGAAATTCAAGTCAGCCAATAGAATGAGAGCTTCTGAAATCCTATTGGTTGCTCAAATCAGCCAATAGGATGAGAGCTACTAAAATTCTATTGGCTGATTTGAATAACCAATAGAATTTCAGTAGCTCTCATCCTATTGGCTGATATGAACAGCCAATAGGATTTTAGTAGCTCTCATCCTATTGGCTGATTTGAATCTCCAAAATCAAATCAGCCAATAGAAATGCAAGTTAGGGGGTTGTTAGGTTTAGGGTTTAATAGTTTAATTTAGTTTTTGGCAATGTGGGGGGCTGTTGGTTTAGGGGTTAATAGGTTTATTTAGTGGCACTGATGCGGGAGGCCAAAGGTTTAGGGGTTAATAACTTTATTTAGTGGCGGCACTGTCGGGGAGCGGCGGAATAGGGGTTACTATCTTTATTAAATTGGCGACGATGTCGGGGAGTGTCGGAATAGGGGTTAACATCTTTATTATAGTGGTGACGATGTCGTGGAGCGGCAGAATAGGGGTTAATAAATGTTATTAGTGGCTGCAATGTTGGGAGCGGCAGATTAGGGGTTAATAAGTTTAATATAGTATTTGCGATGTGGGAGGACCTCGGTTTAGGGGTTAATAGGTAGTTTATGGGTGTTAGTGTACTTTGTAACACTTTAGTTATGAATTTTGTGTAACAGTTTGTTGTGTAAAACTCATAACTACTGCTCTCAGATTGCGAAAATGGATTGTGACGGTATAGGCTGTAACGCAAGCTTTTTAGCATCACCGCAAAACTTGTAATGGCAGCGCTATGGAAATCCCACACAAAAACATCATTTTTTTTAGTGCGGGACTGACGTTGCGTTACAGGCTAAAAGGCTTGCTGTACATCTATACCGACAAGACTCGTAATGGCTGCATTGCTGTTTTAACGCTGAAATTACAATTTTTTCAGCGTTAAAATATGAACGTAAAATTCGTAATCTAGGTGTTAATTAGTAAGTAATAGCTGAGCCCAAATAGAAAAAGGCCAATATAACAATGTAATTCAGCAAACCAATCTTTTTTTTATAATTCAAATGGTAAATGAAAACAACTTTTATTAATTTAAAAGATAACAGCAAGGAACATGATATCCCCTGCATGAATGAAAAACACATCACTAAGGGCAAGATTACGAGTGGAGCGGTAGTTTGCACTCGCGATCAAGCATTAAAACTGCTAGAAGCAATTTTTTGCAGTCAGAGATTCTTAAACTTAATATGTAGTGAGATTTGTTGATATATTAAGGAATGTTTTCCCTAAAGGGACAAGTAACCCCAATTTTTTCTATTGTGATTCAGATAATTTGCTTCATTCTCTTGATATCCTTTGTTGAAGGAGCAGCAATGCACTACAAGGAGGTAGCTGAACATATCAGGTGAGCCAATGGCAAAGAGAATATAAGAGCAGCCTACAATCAGCAGCTAGCTCCCATTAGTGCATTGTTGCTCCTGACCTTACCTAGGTCTGCTTTTCATGAAAATATACCAAAAGAATGAAGCAAATCAGATAATCAGAAATGCTCGGATTTAGCATCACTTTAATAATAAATAGAACCTATTCTTCTATGTGAATAACATTGGAATGTGAAATATTAATATTTCATGACGGATTAGTGCACTTGGGAAAACATGGTCAGATTTGAATGTGCTAAGGGTGTTAGTTTATTTTTTCAGTTTCACGCTCCATTGAAGTCTATGGGGAATACGTTAACTTGGTCGCAATATTCTAAGTTCCGCTTTTTGGGTGCGTCTGGTTAGTGCTCATGCAAAAACCTTTTACTTTCAATTTGTAATATGCGTGCTACTCGGCACACGCAAAAGTCTTACTTCTAGTGGAGTTGACGCATCAGCGGGGTCGATGATGAATAGCGCTCCTCTTGTAATCTAGTCCTAAAGTGGGTGTAGTATTTAATTGTAAGGCTAATAGATACATTTAGCCATGTTTCCCACAACTGGAAGGGGCCATGCATTTAATGAATAAAGCATTTGAAGAGGACAGGAGTAGAAATACATCATGCTATAGAACTATCCCGTAAATATTGCTGCGTATGTCTGCGCCAAAATATGCCCCTGTATCTTTTTCTTATCCATTAAAAGAGAGTCAATAAAAATACTGATTATTAATCTTGGAAAAAATATATGCTCAAGCTGCCCACTATTCCTTCACCTCTACCAGTCTGCAAAACACAGAGAGCGACAGCTTCTTTTCTGTCATTGTGTGTCTTTACTATGTATGTACGTTTCCAAGAGAATGACTTGTATTTTAATTACTCCAATTTATAAATAATACCAAAAAAAAACATGAGCACATCTACAGTGGGGAAGCCTATTTAAAAAGGTTAGACAAGCCTGCTCTAAAGCATACTCATGCCGGTTCACAAAATACTATGAGCAGGAGATGGAATGTGAATACACATAATTATGTGACTGTTTAAAGCCTAATCAGGTCACTGTATCTATAACAACAAGAAGCCAGTGTAGACTTGAAGTACATTCATTGTTAATGAATTCCAAAGAGGGATTTCCTTTGAAATGATTAATCAGAGGGAACACCAGTAATTACAGTGGAATGTAATGCGTAGGAACTTATTCTGCTACATATATAAAATGCGAAGGTACTCTCCATCCTTCTTTTTCCTGAACACAAACACACATATGTTCACAAACACACACACAAGCGCATGTAGCGGAAAAAAAAAAAAAAAGAGAAAAAAAACAGAGGAGTGAAAATATTTAAAGGGATACAGGCAAACTGATATAACATCTGAGAATTTAAGGGAATATTTACATAAAAGACGATGAGGTTTACTGTAAGCCTAACACTACAGGGAGTGCAGAATTATTAGGCAAGTTGTATTTTTGAGGATTCATTTTATTATTGAACAACAACCATGTTCTCAATGAACCCAAAAAACTCATTAATATCAAAGCTGAATAGTTTTGGAAGTAGTTTTTAGTTTGTTTTTAGTTATAGCTATTTTAGGGGGATATCTGTGTGTGCAGGTGACTATTACTGTGCATAATTATTAGGCAACTTAACAAAAAACAAATATATACCCATTTCAATTATTTATTTTTTACCAGTGAAACCAATATAATATCTCAACATTCACAAATATACATTTCTGACATTCAAAAACAAAACAAAAACAAATCAGTGACCAATATAGCCACCTTTCTTTGCAAGGACACTCAAAAGCCTGCCATCCATGGATTCTGTCAGTGTTTTGATCTGTTCACCATCAACATTGCGTGCAGCAGCAACCACAGCCTCCCAGACACTGTTCAGAGAGGTGTACTGTTTTCCCTCCTTGTAAATCTCACATTTGATGATGGACCACAGGTTCTCAATGGGGTTCAGATCAGGTGAACAAGAAGGCCATGTCATTAGATTTTCTTCTTTTATACCCTTTCTTGCCAGCCACGCTGTGGAGTACTTGGACGCGTGCGATGGAGCATTGTCCTGCATTAAAATCATGTTTTTCTTGAAGGATGCAGACTTCTTCCTGTACCACTGTTTGAAGAAGGTGTCTTCCAGAAACTGGCAGTAGGACTGGGAGTTGAGCTTGACTCCATCCTCAACCCGAAAAGGCCCCACAAGCTCATCTTTGATGATACCAGCCCAAACCAGTACTCCACCTCCACCTTGCTGGCGTCTGAGTCGGACTGGAGCTCTCTGCCCTTTACCAATCCAGCCACGGGCCCATCCATCTGGCCCATCAAGACTCACTCTCATTTCATCAGTCCATAAAACCTTAGAAAAATCAGTCTTGAGATATTTCTTGGCCCAGTCTTGACGTTTCAGCTTGTGTGTCTTGTTCAGTGGTGGTCGTCTTTCAGCCTTTCTTACCTTGGCCATGTCTCTGAGTATTGCACACCTTGTGCTTTTGGGCACTCCAGTGATGTTGCAGCTCTGAAATATGGCCAAACTGGTGGCAAGTGGCATCTTGGCAGCTGCACGCTTGACTTTTCTCAGTTCATGGGCAGTTATTTTGCGCCTTGGTTTTTCCACACGCTTCTTGCGACCCTGTTGACTATTTTGAATGAAACGCTTGATTGTTCGATGATCACGCTTCAGAAGCTTTGCAATTTTAAGTGTGTTGCATCCCTCTGCAAGATATCTCACTATTTTTGACTTTTCTGAGCCTGTCAAGTCCTTCTTTTGACCCATTTTGCCAAAGGAAAGCAAGTTGCCTAATAATTATGCACACCTGATATAGGGTGTTGATGTCATTAGACCACACCCCTTCTCATTACAGAGATGCACATCACCTAATATGCTTAATTGGTAGTAGGCTTTCGAGCCTATACAGCTTGGAGTAAGACAACATGCATAAAGAGGATGATGTGGTCAAAATATCATTTGCCTAATAATTCTGCACTCCCTGTAGTATATTTCACTGTGTTAGCAGTTTCAATTAAAGATTATTTTTAGTTTGGTTAAAATGTCCCTTTAACTAGCCTGCATCCCACTGTGAGTGCGTTCTTATGCTGCTTATGCTTGCTTCGGCTATTTAATGAACGTCAGTATGCATTTTTTATTATAAGGATCATTGGGAATAATTTAAAGGGGAAATTGTATTAGTATTCTTTTGTAGAAAGCTTATTTTTGTGTTATATACGGTTGTTATATTTGGCTGGACAACTACTGCATTTATATAACTTGCTAATTTATCTGATCACAGTTTTAGTTTTATTTATATGGCTTACGTGTATTTTGTCTCTTGGTGTTGTAATGAGATTTATACAGCCTGTGATAAGAGGCAGCCCTCAAAGGCTTAAAAATTAGCATATGAGCCTACATATGTTTGGTTTAATCTAGGAAGGTTGGTTAAAATTAAAAGTCCTATCTGAATAATGAAATTTTCATTTATCCTAGAATGTCCCTTTAACAGTGGCTACCGTGGTTATCTGATCGTTCCCAAATAAGCGCAATTTTATTTGTGCAATCTGCAACTGAAGTTTCTTTGGCATCTGCTGTGATTGTTTTCTTTGTGTGATATCAAAGTTTTGTACATAGTGGATGTTTTTAATTGTTTGCAGTGTTCTGAGAGTGTTGCCTTCCAGTGAATGTCAGAATATGTGTTGAATTTTAGGTTACTTGTGGTTGTTTGAAATTTGTGTCGGCAGCTAATGTTTTCTTTTGTGAAAGACAAGAACGATTGGTTTTCAATGTTTGTTTGTTTTGTTTTTCTCTTTTGTGACTACGTGTGGAAGCGTGCTGTATGGACAGCATAGTGAATAGTGAAGTGTATTTCATTTTTGCTTGCTATTGAGAATTGTCTCTGCATGAGTGGAGTGCATGATTTGTCGTTTAGTTTCTTGTTATCTTGTGTTTGCGTGTCACATGAGATGTTTCACGCAAACATGGGGGAAGTATTGATGAGTATTGATGAATATCTTTATGTAATGGGGGTGATTGTTTTTAGGAGGTGAACCTAAAACGTTTTGAATCTCCTCGTACAATGTTATTGTCTAACCACCAGCTGTGCCCTAAATTTCCTTGTCTTACCCCTATGCAGGATGCACTACGTCCCTAGGATTGTCTAGAACTTTCCTTCATTGGGAATCTAGCCACGGAAAAGCATCTACCTTGATGGCCACCCCGGTCGTAGCCTGTACACCCACACCCCACTCCTTTTTTTTCCCTCCCTGGTGGATTAGATCTTTTTATAGTCTTTCTGTGTTAATTTCAGATGCCTAAAATGTTTTATTTTTCTATTTGGTTCTTAACACTATATTTGTATTTGCAGGATGAGAGTATGCAGCTGTCTTCAGAGATTGAAACACACTAACTGAATTTTTTTTGAGTTTCCATATTTAGTTAAAATCTGTACAGGCAAAATTCCATAAGTGCACTCTTCAAAAGATTAAAGATTGAAAGCAAGTAAACCTTTAAAGAAAGAAAAGATGAAGATGAAAGACCTTTTGTCAAGCTTGTTTTAACCACCATACTGCAGTAAAAGTTGCTGAACTATCTTTGGATCCATTCTTTGCTTTGCATGCTGGTACCAGCCCCAGAACTGGACTCTGGGTAATCCATGACTGCTTCCTCTGATGTGTGTCTTCAGGACATAAAGACTATCCTTCTCTGGACTGTGCCTTACCGCTCGATATGGATGTCCTGTTATGCTGTTACAGGGTCAACCAATTAAATTAGGGGAGTATTGTTTAACTCAATTCCTTATATTGCTTGTTTTGTATTCTCTTGTATTTGTTTTATTTTTATTTAGATAAAGGTAACTGTGAACTTCGCAGTATTGTACCCTATTGAATGGCCCACTGAGTATAAGAAAATAGGTTTAAGGAAAATGCTGCAACATAGCATAATATTTTAGACCCTTCACCCTTTAGAACATAAGGAGGACACATCTAAGCTAGAAGTTTATAGTAAATATACAGAGAAATGTTTGTTTAGGGAATAGCATAATTATAGTTTATGAAAGCAAATGTATTTTTCCCTTTTATTACTTAGTATGGTATCTGCAAAGTGAATTTGGTCATTCCTGATGTTTGTCAAAGAGAGTAATTCTTACCATAAAGATGTGTTTACCTTTAAAAGAGCTTGTAGTTTTAAATGATGTTCTGTTTGTATGCTTTCCTCATACAGGAGTGTGAGAGAATTTAGGTTGCATAAAATAATTAGTAAACTAGTAGTGTTTATATCAGATGAGATTGTTGAATATTAGGATCATGGTTGGAGAATTATAAACATTATAGATAGCAGCCATCCAGAATAAAGCAACACAAGGTTCTTTTATTTTTAGAAGTTCAAAGTGACAGTGTAAAGAAATTCATTTATTTTTATTGACTGTTTTCTTTTTTCCATTCTTACTACAGGGCAGGCCTTAGCATAAGTTTTAGCATAACCATTCAGGCCCTTGATGAAGTCTGACAGGTTTTCACTTGCTTAGAATTCATGAAGTATCATTTAAAAGTGTATAGAGAAGTTGTAAATTATTCTCTGAGAAATATCAATGTATTTAGTTTGTATTATATATCAACAATGTTTTGTTTGATTTTAAATGACATAGGATGAAAGTGACGTTTTATTTGGACATAATTGTGATTGTATTGCGGTGTGTACTCATCCTGTACTGTTTCTGTTTGCTTCCTAGACTCCCTGTGACTCGAGTGTTTGCTTGCCATGGGTATCCACTGGTTGCCTTGTCTACCCCATGAACAAACCATCAGATTTCCAGTATCTCCCTGCGGAAGAACCGTGGATAAGCACCCCTACTTCAAATGAACTGTTGGAGAACTGTATTATAGCAAAGTGTCAAGGTGCAGCGCTCTAAAATGGACAAAGACTGTTCCTAAAGTGTTCAGAGGCCACCTAGAGACAGTTGTGCTGTTGCTATGTCATGCTTTACTGTGGAAAAGGAACTGTTGGACATATTGGGGGGTGCTAGCAATGCAGGTGGAGAAATAAACGATGCAGCGTTGTTTGGGGGTAGATGGGGGGCTGGTTGGGTCTCTGTGCCGGTAGACCGGTAGTTTTGGGAAGGCTGGAAGATAGATGGAGGGTATTGGAGGGGTTGTACCTATATGCAGTGACAATTAGCCTATAAAAGTATATCACGACATAGGAATATTTTTCTCTGTAGTATTCTTATAGAGTTCTGTTACCATAATATAAGGCTTTACTAATTTTCTATGCCTGTCTATTTTTATGTTATTCTGTTAGAATAAAAGGATGGTATGTTAGGGGTAATATGAACCTGATGGCAGCCATCTTGTTCCTCGCAGCCATCTTGTTCCTAGTAGCCATTTTGTAATGATTAAACTTTATTATACTGGGTTATTATGTAGTGAGAACTATGTGCATGTTATGATAGTTTCCTTAGCTGTTCGGCCTTGTCAATGTACCCTGGCCCTACGCCCAGAATAAGATAGAATAAGATAATGTCAATAAGATGGTTCAGAAACCTTGCTGTCTCCGCAGATGTTAGCCTATTATGACTATGTAATTATTGTTATGAGAAACTCATGTTCCAGCTTTACCTTGAATTTTGCTCTGTATAACTGTGTAAGATGACGCGGTCCTAACGTGTCATCCCCTTAACCCTGTATGTCACTATAAGAAATGCTTGCACTGTGCAATAAACAGAATTGGCTTTCGATCATAATGCTGCGTGGTCTGAGTCATTCTAAGGGGCCCTTATCAGATAATCTACATATGCCTCAGGTGGTACACTGGCCCCGTGGCTTCGGCCTGACCTGACACTTACCCCCCTGGTGAGACACCTAACATTTACCAAGTAGCGGATGCTTCAATCTATCCCTGATGTTTCTGGCTCGCTGGAAACTAGAGTTAAGATGCAGCGGTCATAAGACCGCTGCTCCTTAACTCATCCGCCACATCTGATGTGGCAACTACAATCTTCCTGATCAGATAGGATCTGGATGATTGACATCCCCTTCTAGCGAATGTGCAGGGGGCGGCATTGCACAAGCAATGCTTGTGCAATGATAAATACGGCATTGCACAATAAATGATTGTGCAATAATAAATGCCGACAACATATGCTGTCAGTATTTATCTATGTCGGGCGGACATGATTCGCTACAGTGAATCATGTCTGTCCGCAAGTTGATAAATCGGCCTCGGAGAGTGAGAGACAGAAAGAGAGAGCAAGAGATAGATAGATAGATAGATACAGATATATTGGTCAATAAATAATGATAGTGATCAATTTCCAATTGTCTTTCCATATACACACTGTCCTAACAGTAGAAATATCAGTGGAAGCCCATTATAAACATATACAGATTTTGCTAAACTTTATGTTCAATATTTTCAAGGATGGCATTCTAAATATACAGATATAAGTGCTAGGATACATTAAATAAAGAAATATGCCAATACTTTCATCAGATATAGCAAATGCTTGCATTAGTGAGAGGGTTGCAATGAGTGGAGAAAACAGATATGCTTGTATTATTGTACATTTTTTTACACATAGTGCATTAGATTTTACATAATTGAGTAGTTTGATATTAAGAAATAAAGGGATTCTTATTATATTTGTACTATTTATGGTTAATACTACATATGCATCTTAATTTCTAAAATAACTTACTCATATGTATTTTATTCCTTTCAGCTAAACGATGCAACAAAGTGGATGCCGGAATCCACTGAAAAACAAGTGCTGAATCTTACAAATCTGTATTCCTGTTCATCCCTTCTGAGAAGCTTCTTGCCTAAAGAATATGCACATTGTTTACACAATAGATGGTGGCTTTCATTGACGTTGTGGACACATTGAGCATGCGTACATCGGTAAACCTATTGCACATGTGATGGGGGAATAAACTTATATAAAAATGAATATGCAGGAGCTTATTATACGCACTGATTTGATTTATGAAGGATGTCTAGCACGTGAAATCAATAATAGAAGAAAATTTGGAATATGATTATAGAATAATTATAATATATTTTGAGAAATTAGTAATTGGATAATGCTTGTAGGACTTAACCTTACTAAATAAGATGATTTAAAGGGACAGACAACTTGAAAATGTTAATTGTTTAAATAGATAGATAATCCCTTTAAGACCCATTCCCCAGTTTTGCATAACCAATACAGTTATATTAATATACTTTTTACCTCTGTGAGTACCTTGTCTCTAAGCCTCAGAGACTGCCCCCTTAGCTCAGTTCTTTTGACAGACTTGCATTTTAGCCAATCAGTGCTGACTCATAAATAACTCTACGGGAGTGAGCACAGTGTTATGTATATGGCATACAAGAATTAGCGCTGTATAGGTGTGAAAAACTGTCAAAATGCACTAACATAAGAGGCGGCCTTCAAGGTTCTTATAAATTAGCATATGAGCCTACCTAGGTTTAGCTTTCAACAAAGAATAACAAGAGAACAAAGCTAATTTGTTGATAAAAGTAAATTGGAAAGTGGTTTAAAATTGCATGCCCAGAGTGAATCATAAAAGTTTAATTTTGACTAGTCTGCCCATTTGAATTTGTGCATTATTGTAAAGTTTCCTGACCCTTTAAATAATTGTACATTGGGTGTGTTACTCAATTGCTCATTTGTAGATACAACATTAGGAAGTTTTTTAAACATTAATGCATACCAATTATGGGCCAGATTATGAGTAGAGCGCTAACAGTTGCACGTGAGCGAAAAGGGGTTTATCACAGGTGTTTGTGCACGTCAGGTTTTTCGCTTTTATTACAAGTTGAAAGTAAATGCGATTCGCAAAACAAAAAAGTGTCATAAACACATGTCAAAGTAAGGTTACACTCATAATAACGCTATCTAAAAATTTAAATTATTTAAAAAAAAATATTGCACAAAAAGAGGTCTTAGGTGTTAGGAAAAAAAAAAGGCTGGCAAAGGGCTTTAACATTAAGATACATACATATACATGTCTAAAGTGTGTGTACATATGTATTTACAGACAAATATACAGTACACATAAATACATATGTACACACACACATATATGGCCAAAAATATTGGCACCCCTGCATTTCTGTCAGATAATGCACCACTTTGCCCAGAAAATTGTTGCAATTAAAAATGTTTAGACATTCTCATGTTTATTTCTGTTGTTTGTATTGGTATGACACAAAAAAGTGGAAAAAAAACCCAAATCTAACACATTTCCTGCAAAACCCCAAGAATGGACTGGACAAAATTATTGGCACCCTCAATTTAATATTTGGTAGCACACCCCTTGGAAAAAATAACTGAAATCAATTGCTTCCTGTAACCATCAATGAGTTTCTTGCACCTCTCTACTGGAATTTTGGACCACTCTTTTTCGCCAACTGCTCCAGGTCTCTCACATTGGAAGGGTTTCTTTTCCCCACTGTTGTTTTGAAATCTCTCTACAGGTGCTCTATGGGATTGAGATCTGGACTCATTGCTGGCTAGTTCAGTACTCTCCAGAGCTTTGTCTTAAACCATTTCTGGGTGCTTTTTGACGTGTGCTTTTGTTTTTGTCCTGCTGTAAGAACCATGACCTCTTACGGAGACCCAAGAATTCTTTGGTAGTCTTCAGATTTCATAATGCCATGCACACAGTCAAGAAATCCAGTGCCTGAAGCAGCAAAGCAACCCCAAATGATCAGTGAACCTCCACCACATTTGACTGTAGGAACTATATTCTTTTCTTTAAAAGCATAATTTATTTTTCTGAAAACAGTAGAATGATGGGCTTTACCAAAAAGCTGTAATTTTTGTTTTGTCTGTCCACGGCACATTCTCCCAAAAAAGGATTTTGGCTTCCGCAGGTTTGTTTTGGCAAACTCCAATCTGGCTTTTTTTATGTTTCTTTGTCAGCATTGGAGTCCTACTAGGTCTCCTAAAATTGCGTCCCTTTTCATTCAGATGGCGACTTATAGTGCAAGCTGACACATTTGTCCTCTGTGCCTGAAGGTCAGATTGAATTTGTCTGAAAGTTGATCAAAGTTTTTTATCCACCATTCAAACAATCCTTCTCTTTCGTCGATGTCCAGGGAGATTAGCTATAGTGCCATGGGCTGTAAACTTCTTGACAATGTTGTGCACAGTGGACACAATTTTTGTTCTCAAATCCTCAGACAATTCTTTGCTGCTCTTTCTATTCTCCATGCTCAATGCGGCACAGAGACACACAACAGAAAGGATGATTACATTTTTCCCCATTTTAACTGGTTGCCAGTGTGATTTCTATATTGTCAGCACCTGCTAATTGATACAGGCAAGTTTAATTACAAATTACAGGAGCATCACAAACTTGGAATGCAATTATTTCTTACAATTTTGAGAAGGTTCTAATAATTTTATACAGTCCATTTTTGGAGTTTTGTGTGGAATGTGTCAGATTTTGTTTTTTGTATAATACCAATACAAACAAAAGAAATAAACATGAGAATGCCTAAACATTTGTAATTACATCAATTTTCTGGGCGAAGTGGTGCATTATCTGACAGAAATGCAGGGGTGCCAATATTTTTGTCCATGACTGTGTATATATACTGTATGTGTATATATATATATATATATATATATATACTGTGTATATATATATATATATATATATATATATTTATATATATATGTGCATTGGAGCCATTGCAGTTAAGTAGATGAGAACATGTACAAATATATTTATGCTACATTAATTTTTAATAAAGTGTAATTTTGTGTATATTTGACATTCCAATGTATGAATATAGCAGAATATGTTCTATGTATTTTTAAATAGATATTCCTATATATAATCATGTATATATACTGTGTGTATATATATATATATATATATATATATATATATATATACACACACACACAATATGAGATTGGGTTTGCACATTTTGTTTTGCTCCATTGACTTCTATGAGCGCTACCCGAGTTTACTTCTAGTGGAGTTAGCACTCGAGCGGGAGAGTTAACACCCCAGTTATAATCTGGCCAGTCCATCACATTTTTATGTATTCAGTAGATAAAATTGAATTCTCATTCATTAGTTTAATTTATTGATTGTGAATTTTTTGTTTTGTTTTGACTTTCTAAATTGCAATTTAGTAAATCTTTTTTTCAATTAAGATTCTAAAGTTTTCTAACATCAAATCATTACTTTGAATAACTTTATAGCAATACCCACGAACATCATTATAAAATAGCTGTTCCTCCTCAAGTATAATACATCTATTACCAGTATTATTATTTTTTCTGTGCTTATAGCAGATAATAGTTGGTTGTTCATTATGAAGTGGATTGTTTTGTCCATCATTATTTTCAGTATCATTTGTATTAGAACATGACAAATCTAAAATATTACAAATGATAGTGCGTTGAGATTCACAATTAGATACATTCTCTAATTGACACACAATTTGATGAATTATAATTACATTTTTTTCCCATTTTCTTTAGAACATTGAGTACTTGTGTTGTACAAATTGGGGTCAATTTATCATTTGTCAATTTATCAAAGGCTGTCAGCATTTAACATCACACAAGCATTTCTAGTGAAATGCTTGTGCAATGCAGCCCCTGTGACATTCACGGCCAATCGCCCGCTAGCAGGGGGTGTAAATCATCCCTATCCGGATGATGGTGGCGGACATGTTAAGGAGCCGTAAAATTAAGGGGTAGAAAGCAGCATCTGCTGCTTAATAAATCTACTGGATTATCTTAATTAATTTCCATGTTATCTGTAAATGTATTGAATGTAAAATTATTAAATATGTTTACATTTTGAAAAACATGAGTTTTTTTTGTTTTTGTTTAATATTTTTTATTGAGGAAAAGTGCATTACAATTATAAGACTGTCATACATAGAATTGACTTGGAACACATTTTTGTACATATTGAACGAGATTCCTCATTTTTGTCCCCATTATCATAAATTAGGACCACTCTTGGGTCCTTAATTTAACATAAAAAGTGTATAGGGGAATTATGGGTTAGGGATTCTATTAAGAACCTGGAAATATAGTTTTTAAAAGTAATTAAAGAAAAAGGGAAAGAAAAAAGGGTCAGGAAATGATAGAGGCCACAACTGGTCATTCAGTGTACTCTCTAAGGCTTAATATGTTAAGGGGGAAAGATCTCTTATATATATCCCTTGTAGCTCAGAGAGATATGATATGGGATATATTATTGGCGGTCCTATTTTTCTTGTGGGCTAATGGGCGATTGAGGGTGTATATACACATTGAGAAACCCCCCCCCCCCATAAACTATCATTATTTACTCCTTGCAGTTTAAATATACAGTATGAAGGACAGCATTAATAAGCAGCATCAATCAGACAGTTTTAAAGCATTGAGCGTCATGAATTGTGGGTGGAATGGATATTATCTTTTTTTTTTTTTTTTTTTAATATTTTTATTGAGGTAAAGTTTGGTATACAAATAAGATATGTAAAACATTCCATAATTGCCATCACAAGTAACATAGTGCAAGGTTCATCATATAGTAGAAATGCTGCAAAGTGTTAACAGTAATATAAACTGGTATAACAACAAAGTAAATATGGTTAGAAAAATAGAAAAGTTTTGTAAGAACACGATACAGTCTTGCCTGTGATGATTTAAGCCTCTCCTCTTGTAAAAAGGGCCACTCTTGGACCCCTGACTAGGTGTGAGTTTTACCATGGTAGGGGGCTACAAACTATGTAGGAGATCACTCATGGATCCTATGCTATTTACCTCAGTTTTATTTTTTTTTTTTAAAGTTATAGTAATTTTATATTTCTACATATTTAAATGCGAAACAATCAAACTATCCTGCTAAATTAGAAAAAAAAGAAGGATAAATGTTGAATTCAGTTATGTAGCAGGGCATACTTATAGAGAGTTTGGGGGTGCGGTATAGGTTAGAGAAACCGCTTATTTAGTCCTCCCATTACAGGAGGCACATTAAGTAAAAAAGGGAGGGAGGGGGGGGGGGAGGAGGTGGTAATTCAAGTTTAATGATCTAGGTAGGAGAGTCGTGAGTGCATAAATTGTCAGCTGTTATATACGATAGTTAGCTGATTATATACTGGATTGTGATTGCACTCAATTTAGAAAGGTCTAAGGACTGAACTACACCAATTGTAATGGGTAACATGAGTCGCAGAGGGTATTATGGCTAGGAGATAGCAGGGCTTTGGCAGGTCCAGCCCGCGCTAGGTATCTAAGGGGCATTTTGATACAAGACTGCATGTCCCATTTTAGTACCTATAGGACTAGAAAATGAGCTGTGGTGCCAATATTTATTTGATTGAATCCTCCTGCTAAGGGATGCTTATTATGTGGGGTGGGGGGGTAGGAGGTGATGAGTTGCATGTGTTAAGCAGATAAGATGTCTGACTGTCATCCGTGTACACCAAATATTTATACATGTAAGAGAGTTTGGTTAGGGCAGCTAATACAATATCAATAATCTTCTACTGCTGTTTGAATTAACATATCTATATAATAATATATTATAGAATAGCTGATAATAACATATATGTGAGGGAGAAAGGGTAATAATGTCATAGGTAGACCAAATAATTTGGGTAGGATATACACTGCATTATGCGCTATGCGGGGGTAAAAACTGGTCTCTCTTAAATATGCTGAACGCCTCTATTACTTGAATGTGTGAAACATCAGATCCCCTTAGTCTAGCTATTTTAGCAGTAATTCTACTCAGGGATTATTATCAATTTGAAATGCCAAAGTGTGTATATAGGATTCTCATAGGGGGGATATAAAAGCATGACAAACCATCACTATTTAAGTCGCACATATTTACATAAGCTAAAAAGGGTAGAGAATTAGTAAACAGATCTGCCACAGGACATGGGCCCTATGCCCTGCAGCAGTAGGCATAAAGTTACAACAGACAGTTGAGTGGATTATATATTCTCTATGATAATACCCCCGGTATTCAGCAAATACATTACCACCCCTATCCCAGACTGTTCCATCCATATATAGACCTTAACAAAATCCATATGTATATATACATTTATGCCAATATACTATGGAGATAACTTAAAAGAGCTAGAGAATAACTCTATAGAAATGTGCTGTAATACTAGACTGACGATGTTAGGGTAAGACAAATAGGTCAGATACAATGAGTAATGGTGGGAGAGCAACAGGCTCAGCCAACATGTAAACACATATATATAACTGTAATATGAACAATATACTCCTCCTTTGATGTTAGTCTTATGATGTCTTAAACGTTAAGACTTAAAAGTTCGGCAGAGGCTCTGTATCTAACCCTTCTCATAATAATTTAATTTCACTAGTGGGTTCCCTATTAGTCTCTCATTTACAGAGCAGAGCGTTTTGAAGGAGTCAGAGTTTTATAGTAAATTACTGTTCTTAAGTTAGCCACCACCCGTGCCTGTGCAGAGAATGTACTTAACTGAAGGATCCTGCAATGGCAGGCGGCATATCGATTATATGCCTGGTGTCTGCATAAACACAAACAGCTCTCAACCGATGCCAGATTTGAGGCGAGGTAGTATAAAGAGTATCAGTATCAGAGCGCTGCATCTCCAACCAAGAACATTCCCAGTCTGTGTATATGTCGCTGTCACAGCTCGCCCAATACTGCTATCACGTAGCTGAGGTGAAGAGACCCAAAAATAGCTGCCACCCACGGAAGCTACGCAAATTATGTTGCGATGGAGGACCGGCGTCAGGATTTGATCTCCCGTGTAGCATGTCTGATCAATAGCCGACCTGTAAACCTGATCCGCAGTAGTGTAGCTTCTGACCCTAGTATCGCAATCCAGCCAGACCTCACGGCAGTAGTTGTGAGTGTCTCTGTGTTTTGGCGGATCAACATGGCTGCACAAGACCTTGTGGCTCAGTACTGCAGCGCAGCTAATCTGAAAGGTGGCAGGATCAACAGACTTCAGAGCCAGGGCAACATGGCTATCAGCTGGCTGTGTGGGTTTGACCTCACCCGCATCTGTGTTAACGTAACACTCATGTAGGACCTGCTCCAATCTATCAAAATGATCCTGCAGAAGCTGCTCCACTGCTAGCCACCATACATCCCAGGCCCCCATCGTAGCTTGTCTTCCAGATCTCATATAGAGCTAAAAATAGCCATCTGAGGGTTCCCAATGATTCTGATAGTGCTGTGCTTGAGAATGTCCCCTTTTGATATAGAGAAGGTTACTGTAGATATCAATAAATATTACTTGTAGTAATTAAGAGCCAGGAGCTCTTCACATATGCGTCTGGTTTCTTTGCTAGTTGGCTCCGCCCCCCCAATCCCGGATATTATCTTTTTAACGTTTACCTTACCATGTTAAAAAATATGTCTCTTTGACGCAACATTTATTGTGTATATAAGGAATGTATGAAGATTCATTGAAAATTAGTTAAAATATTCCCCCCCATGGCCTCGGCCGCCAGCCACAAGGGGAGAGACACTCGGTTCACAGTTATTAGCGGTGATGCAGTTAAAGTTCCGTCAAAATTCAATAGACATTATGCTAATAGCTAAAACCTAAGAAAACAATAATAAGTAAAACACTCATCAACTTTTAAAACATTTGTTAAAACTTATCTTTTACAAAACAGCCTGCCTGGCTGCTATGATAAACATTTAAGTAGTATAACAGTGTATAAAGTCAGGTTTTTGTCAAAAGGGTATTGTGTTCCTCTTTGCTTTTACACAAGACAGCCGGTATCCTGAGTAGGAGGGGGCATTATGTTGACGTGGGAGCCAAACAAAAGTGTCCCGATTACCTCCAATAAAGGATATGAGCATAAGAGCATGGGAGTCCCCTATTCCGTCTCCCATGGTCGGAGAGGTGATCTTCTGATTGTGAGACATATACTGACCACTGTGGTTAAATTCCTTAGGCACAGAATTATAGATCAGGTCAGTGACTAGAGTTTGTAATTCTCCTCCGGGTAGAGATTGAGTCTGTATTATCTTGTGGTTCCAACCTGCTAGCCGGCCGGGACCCACTGTGTTATGTGCCTTTTCTGTCGCCCATGTGTTGTAGGCTGCTCTTAGACTGCAACCGGAGGGAAGGATGTCTTGTTGTTCCGTTTTTTCTGCTGCAGAGTATCCTTAAGGCTTAGTGGGGGCAGTAGTCCTTTTTGGTGTTTCTCACTGACTTTCCGTGAGGAGTGTTGGTGATAATAGCAGGAGATATATCCTCTGTGTTATTTAATGTAGAGTCCTTGATGCTTTTAGTAGTTAGTTTTAAAAAAAAGTCTGCTGGAGCCCTGTCCATTAGGGATTGCATGAGGCGTTCAAGTTTTTTGAAACAGTGTTCTGCAGATATTTCCACCATAGCCGCCATTTCTAATGATATTGTAGTGGCGTATTTCTTGGTCTGGGTGCTAGCCGGTGATTTTTCCAAGATAGATCTTTCCCTAGGATTTGATATAGATCTATTAAGTAGAATTGTTTTCAGTTATGACCAAAATACCTCGGAGGAGCCGAGGGGGATAGCGCCATCTGTGATTAGCCGCAGCTCCAGGCCCCAGATGTCCGTTCTAGAGTTCAGGTGTCAAGGACACAGCTTCTAAATAGTTAATTAGATCCGTACAGCACTTGGAAGTGGTATGGTGTTCAAGGTTTGAATAGGAGCTGTAAAGCAAAGCCCGATCTCGGCAGTTATAAAGCAAATTAGCCGGAGCTCCAGAATATGCGACCGCTTTGGATCGCTAGTAGGACACGCCCCCAAACATGACAGTTTTTAAATATCACCTGTATTTACATTGGAGTTGTTGAAACCTGGTATTCCAGAAACCATGTTTGTTTGTAATACCAGTGGTAAAACTCAACAAGCGCAAACACCCGTGATAAACCCCTTATCGCTTGCGCACAAACGTTAGTGCTTCATTTGTAACCTGGCCTATTGTGTGAGACAATGAAAAAATGCATAAATATACAGCCACCAATTACCAGCTAACCCCCAGTAGTGCATTGCTGCTTCTGAGCCTACCTATGTATGCTTTGCAACAAAGGATACAAATTCAGGTAAATTTGGATACCAAGAGGATGAAGCAAATTTTTGATAATAGAAGTAAATAGGAAAGTTTTTTTTAAATAGTCTGACTGTCTGAATCATTGCAAATGTATGCCCATATGATTTTACACTCCAGGACAGTAAATATAAGATAATCAGACCCTCAGACACAGATAAGCCAGACAATACCTGGGTAAAAATCCTCACATAAACACAAAATTCCGGATGCATTATTATTTTTCCCCATGATTCCTTCAATGTATCCCTGATAATGATAGGACTTCCATTTCCATTCAGATAAGCTGGTGTACATCCCATAGGACTCAGACCCAAACCTAATGATTTGCTAGATCATGAGCTTATTTTATTTGCCCCTAATGTGCATAGCAAAGGTGATAAGATAAACATACTACAGAGACTTCTCAAAGGGTGTGTCTTTGGACTGTAGAAAAAGGCAGAGTTTGCTAACCATGTTGTTTGCATGCAGATATTTGGCAATGTACTGTACAGTTGACTTAATGTCCTAGGCATAAATAAAAATGTATTTAATGTGATTTTTTTTTAAATGCGATTTTTGACAAATTTCTTTCAGAGAAAACTTGCTTTCTTGACAGAAATGTATTTAAATTAACAGAACATGGTAAAACTGTATTCAATGTAACTAAGTACTAGCAATAAGCATGTAAATAGTGACAGTGCTGTTTTTGCATGTGAAGACTTGTCAGACTGTGGCACTTAAGGAATATAAACCTATATCCATCTGTAATCATGGGATTGCTGGGCAGGAGCTATAGGTTTGGATGGGTGTTCAGTTTATATGCATTAGTATGAGGGATTTAATTAAAAGTTTGCTACTTTATATTAGTTTTAGTTATGCAATGGAAAAAGTTAGTCACGTTTAATAAAAATATATATATATCTTTCTGATTAATTTTATGGATCTGATTAAAGTCTGGTACCATGGCAACGGTGGGAATATTGTTTCTGTTACATCACTAATGTTTTGGAAAGAGGAGGTCATTGAGTTCATGTAACATCACACAGCATCATGAATTCTGTGACTTAGTGTCTTTCCTGTTTCTCATATCCGTTATCATTGGTTGTTAATTTTCCCATGATTCCTGCAACTATTCTCTCCCAATATGCTTATATCACACTTTAAGGCTCGATATATATGAAGCTGTGGCTACAGATTCAGAGCCCTTGTTTTGCAGGTTCACTCTTGAAAGCCTTCAACTACAAGTTAAGTAGTAGAGGCCTATTTATCAAAGGTCTGTCAGACCTGTTCAGACAATGAGGATCAGGTCCGACAGACCTCGCTGAATGCGGAGAGTAATACACTCTCCGTATTTAGCATTGCGCCAGCAGCTCTTTTTAAATTTGTGCAACAGGTGTTGCATTTCTCACCCCAATTGCAGATGGGAACATACACTTCTTTTGTTCTTTCTTTCTTTCTCACACCCATTCTGGTTGATGTAAGAATTAAAAAGCACAATGGAAGAGGGCTTGGGTATCAGAAACAATACATGGGAAAGGATGCTATTTGTTATAAAAAAATACATAAAGCAGAGGTTTGAAGAAAAAAAAAAGACATACAGGTAGTCAGGAAATAAATGATGAACAGTAATATATGTGTAGCTATTCCTATTACACCTAGAGAATAAAGAGAGCACCCAATTTTCAAAGTCAATGTGCCATAGGATTTTAATGGTGTTCATATAGCTTGTTCATCCAAAGAGACGTCTGATTGCCATTTTGAAGATTTGTTTCTCTTTGAAGCACAACTGGAAATGGCTTCATTTTTTTTTTCTTTCTTTTGAATCAACAGTAGTAGCAGGAATATGTGAAACGATGAACATAATAAACTTAAAGGGCCATGATACCTCAATGTTGAAACACTTGAAAGTGATGCAGCATAGCTGTAAAAAGCTGACTATAAAATATCACCTGAACATCTCTATGTAAAAAAAGGAAGATATTTTACCTCAGAGTGTCCTAAGTATTTACAATTCATTGTAAAGCAAATCAGTATGCCTGTCCCGGGACCTGCAAGGGAGCGTGCCTCATGCACACTCATGTTATTTCCCTATTCAGTTTAAAGGGACACTAAACGCACATTTTTTTTTTCATGATTCAGATAGAGAATACAAATTTAAACAAAATTCCAATTGACTTCTATCATTTATTTTGCTACATTTTTTAGATATCCTTTGTTGAAGAAATAACAATGCACTTAGGTGAGCCAATCACACAAGGCTTCTATGGGCAGCAATCAATCAGCAGCTACTGAACCTATCTAGATATGCTTTTCAGCAAAGAATATCAAGAGAATAAAATAAATTTAATAATAGAAGTAAATTAGAAAGTTGTTTAAAATTGCATGTTTTTTTCTAAATCATGAAGGAAAAAAATGTGTGTTTCATGTCCCTTTAAGGAAGTTTACTATAAAATCTCATTATAGTTAAAGGGACAGTCTACACCAGAATTGTTATTGTTTTAAAAGATAGATAATCCCTTTTTTACCCATTCCCTAGTTTTGCATAACCAACACAGTTATATTTATACATTTTTTACCTCTGTGATTATCTTGTATCTAAGCCTCTGCAGACTGCCCCTTTATTTCAGTTCTTTGACAGACTTGCAGTTTAGCCAATCAGTGATGGCTCCCAGGTAACTTCATGTGCACGAGCACAGTGTTATCTATATGAAAACATGAACTAACACCCTCTAGTGGTGAAAAACCTGTTAAAATGCATTCTTAAGAGGCGGCCTTCAAGGTCTAAGAAATTAGCATATGAACCTCCTAGGCTAAGCTTTCAACTAAGAATACCAAGAGAACAAAGAAAAATTGGTGATAAAAGTAAATTGGAAAATTGTTTAAAATTACATGCCCTATCTGAATCATGAAAGTTTTTTTTGGACTAGACTGTCCCTTTAAATTAAATCTCATGAGATTACAGTAAAAGAGTTCATGACCTCAGCACTACTGATGCTGATTGGCTGCTGTTTTTACAAAATACTTACACTGGTGAGCTGAGGAAGTTGTAAGGTAAAATATCTTCCTTTTTACATAGAGATTCTCAGGTGATATTTTCTTGTCAGCTTTTTAAAGTTATGATGCATCACTTTTAAGTGATTTCGTGTATGAGTATTATGTTCCTTTTAGTCCTTTTATAATCTGTATTACTATGCAACCTCAAAACAATAGTAACGGGAGAAATACACTTGCACATGGAGGACCATTCATTTGTTTGAAGGAAATATAGTATAGCTTCATTTGCCTAGCAGCACTTTGTAAGACAGTTTTTGTGTTGTGCAATGTTCTCAGATGCCATGACAGAGTGGAAGGTGGAGATTTTCACCACCTTGTGGACCCACAAAAATAAAGAGTCATCATCAGGTCCAGAGGTGGAAATGGGAGATTGAATGAAGAGGGTTAGGAGAGGAAGTGAGCATCATTTGAAGGACTGGAGAGTCCAAGAAGAAGCTCCTCCTCCGCCATTTTTCTGTTACATTTGTTGTAGTCTGGGC
Organism: Bombina bombina; assembly: GCF_027579735.1. Lineage (NCBI taxonomy): Eukaryota > Metazoa > Chordata > Amphibia > Anura > Bombinatoridae > Bombina > Bombina bombina. The sequence goes on from NC_069506.1 coordinate 261,968,887, forward strand.
TGGTGCTTGTCCCTTTTTTGGGTACATTTGTTATGGTGGTACATACTGCTAGGGAATTGGGGGAGAGATCTTGTATTGGTGGGCGTGTTTGGCTTTTATTAACTGGCACATGGTGGATGCTGGGTAAGCAGTTTTGAGTATGGGGATTATTTTATTGATGTTATTTAAAACAATGTTAATAAACTTGGCACAACCTTTATAACCCCATTTGTGGTGTGTTGCATGTTTATTGAAGCAGGAGTGTATTTTTCCAGCCAGCTTAATAATAATAAGTGGTATTTGTAACTGAAAGCATCACGTTAGAGATAAAAATGTTCTAAGACTTGATTGCCAAGAAATGTTGTGACATTGTTTTGTAAGACTTTTGCTTAGTAATAAAAAATAATAAAGGTACAAAAACCTTCATACCAACTGCTTGGGACTGGAAAAGGTTTGGATTTCTGAATAGATTGCATTTTGGGATATTTGTATATTTGCATCTGTAAAATAAGGACCAAGTTTAAACAACATTTTATGTCATAAGGCAATATTTACATGTCATAATACAGCTTATACTGTACATGCAACCTAAAGGTAGTTTTATGTCCTTTTTAATATTTTGTACCCTCAGAAAGAAAGTACAGTACTGTAATTAAAAATGTAATAGTTTTTTTAAAATAAATATAGACTAGCATTTGCATTTTAGGAAACCAAAGAGAGTCAGAAAGATTGTGACTTACTACTGTGGAAACATTCGGCGAGATTACGAGTTTTGCAGTAACAGGTGTGCGTTGCTAACGAGCCTTTTTTTTCACCGCTCCCTTAAGACAACGCTGGTATTACAGGTTTTTTTAAACCTGTCGTTAGCCGCAAAAAGGTGAGCGTAGAGCAAAATTTAGCTCCACATCTCACCTCAATACCAGCGTTGCTTACGGTAGCGGTAAGCTGGAAAAACGTGCTCCTGCACGATTTCCCCATAGGAAACAATGGGGCGGAGCTGGCTGAAAAAAAATCTAACACCTGCAAAAAAGCAGCGTTCAGCTCCTAACGCAGCCCCATAGTTTCCTATGGGGAAATTAATTTTATGTCTGCACCTAACACCCTAACATGAACCTCGAGTCTAAACACCCCTAATATTACACTTATTAACCCCTAATCTGCCGCTCCGGACACTGCCGCCACCTACATTATATTATTAACCCCTAATCTGCCACTTTGGACAGCGCCGCCACCTACATTATACTTATGAACCCCTAATATACTGCCCCCAACATCGCCAACACCTACATTATATTTATTAACCCCTAATCTGCCCCCCCAACGTCGCCGCAACTATATTAAATTTATTAACCCCTTATCTGCCGCCGCCAACGTCGCCGCCACTATTATAAATTTATTAACCCCTAAACCTAAGTCTAACCCTAACACCCCCCTAACAAATATAATTTAAATACATCTAAATAAATTTACTACAATTAAATAAATTATTCCTATTTAAAACTAAATACTTACCTGTAAAATAAACCCTAAGCTAGCTACAATATAACTAATAGTTACATTGTAGCTAGCTTAGGGTTTATTTTTACTTTACAGGCAACTTTGTATTTATTTTAACTCGGTACAATAGTTATTAAACAGTTATTAACTATTTAATAACTTCCTAGTTAAAATAAGTACAAAAGTACCTGTAAAATAAATCCTAACCTAAATTACAATTACACCTAACACTACACTATAATTAAACTAATTACCTAAACTACCTACAATTAATTACAATTAAATTAAATAAACTAAATTACGAAAAAAAACACTAAATTACAGAAAAAAAAAGAATTACAAGAATATTAAACTAATTACACCTAATCTAATCCCCCTAATAAAATAAAAAGCCCCCCAAAATAATAAAATTTCCTACCCTATACTAAATTACAAACAGCCCTTAAAAGGGCCTTTTGTGGGGCATTGCCCCGAAGTAATCAGCTGTTTTACCTGTAAAAAAAAATGCAATACCCCCAACATTAAAACCCACCACCCACACACCCAACCCTACTCTAAAACCCACCCAATCCCCCCTTAAAAAACACTACCCCCTTGAAGATCACCCTACCTTGAGCCGTCTTCACCCAGTCGGGGACAAGTGGTCCTCCAGAGGGTCCGAAGTCTTCATCCTATCCGGCCAGAAGAGGAGATCCAGACCGGCAGAAGGCTTCACCCAGGCGGCATCTTCTATCTTCATCCTTCCGGAGCGGAGCAGGTCCATCTTCAAGACATCCGACGCGGAGCATCCTCTTCATCCGACGGCCGATGACTGAATGACTGGTCCTTTAAGTGATGTCATCCAAGATGGCGTCCCTTGAATTCCGATTGGCTGATAGAATCCTATCAGCCAATCAGAATTAAGGTAGGAAAAATCCTATTGGCTGATGCAATCAGCCAATAGGATTGAAGTTCAATCCGATTGGCTGATCCAATCAGCCAATAGGATTGAGCTTGCATTCTATTGGCTGTTCCAATCAGCCAATAGAATGCGAGGTCAATGCTATTGGCTGATTGCATCAGCCAATAGGATTTTCCTACCTTAATTCCGATTGGCTGATAGGATTCTATCAGCCAATCGGAATTCAAGGGACGCCATCTTGGATGATGTCACTTAAAGGACGAGTCATTCAGTCATCGGCCGTCGGATGAAGAGGATGCTCCGCTTCGGATGTCTTGAAGATGGACCCGCTCCGCTCCGGAAGGATGAAGATAGAAGATGCCGTCTGGATGAAGCCTTCTGCCAGTCTGGATGTCCTCTTCTGGCCGGATAGGATGAAGACTTCAGACCCTCTGGAGGACCACTTGTGCCCGGCTGGGTGAAGACGCCTCAAGGTAGAGTGATCTTCAAGGGGGTAGTGTTAGGTTTTTTTAAGGGGGGATTGGCTGGGTTTTAGAATAGGGTTGGGTGTGTGGGTGGTAGGTTTTAATGTTGGGAGGCATTATATTTTTTTTACAGGTGAAAGAGCTGATTACTTTGGGGCAATGCCCAGCAAAAGGCCCTTTTAAGGGCTATTTGTAATTTAGTATAGGGTAGGGAATTTTATTATTTTGGGGGGCTTTTTTATTTTATTAGGGGGATTAGATTAGGTGTAATTAGTTTAAAATACTTGTAATTCTTTTTTTTCTGTAATTTAGTGTTTTTTCCCATAATTTAGTTTATTTAATTTAATTGTAATTAATTGTAGGTAGTTTAGGTAATTAGTTTAATTATAGTGTAGTGTTAGGTGTAATTTTAACTTAGGTTAGGGTTTATTTTACAGGTACTTTTGTACTTATTTTAGCAAGGAAGTTATTAAATAGTTAATAACTATTTAATAACTATTCTACCTAGTAAAAATAAATACAAAGTTGCCTGTAAAATAAATATAAATCCTAAGCTAGCTACAATGTAACTATTAGTTATAATGTTGCTAGCTTAGGGTTTATTTTATCGGTAAGTATTTAATTTTAAATAGGATTAATTTATTTAATTATGGTAAATTTATTTTGTTTAATTTAAATTATATTTAAGTTAGGGGGGTTAGACTTAGGTTTAGACTTAGGTTTAGGGGTTAATAAATTTAATATATTAGCAGCGACAATGGGGTCGGAAGATTAGGGGTTAATAAATATAGGTATGTGTCGGCGATGTTAGGGACGGCAGATTAGGGGTTAATAAAAGTAGGTAGGTGTCGGCGATGTTAGGGACGGCAGATTAGGGGTTAATAAAATTTAACTAGTGTTTTCGAGGTGGGAGTATGGCGGTTTAGGGGTTAATACATTTATTAAAGTGGCAGCGATGTCCGGTCGGCAGATTAGGGGTTAAACATTTTATTTAAGTGTGGGGGGGCTCGGTTTAGGGGTTAATAGGTAGTTTATGGGTGTTAGTGTACTTTTTAGCACTTTAGTTAAGAGCTTTATGTACCGGCGTTAGCCCATAAAACTCTTAACTACTGACTTTTATATGCGGTAGGAGTCTTGCCAGGAGAGGGTCTACCGCTCACTTTTTTAGGCGATCGTAATACCGGCATTAGGAAAATCCCATTAAAAAGATAGGATACGCAATTGACGTAAGGGGATTTGCGGTAAGCTAAAATCGCAGAAAAAAAAGTGAGCGGTAGACCCTTTCCTGCCTGACTCATAATACCAGCGGGTGTTAAAAAGCAGCGTTGGGACCCCTCAACGCTGCTTTTTAAGGCTAACGCAAGACTCGTAATCTAGCCGATTGTAATTTGAAAAGAAATGATTTAAAAAAAAATAATGAAAGTCTGGATTTCAGAATAATTCTGAATTTTGGAATTCGGGATTTGAAGATTTGTTACTTGTATTACAGTAAATAGAACTATGAGATAACATTGTACTTGCATTGTAGCAAATAGATCTATAAGATAATCTATTGCTTACCTATAGCTATATAACTAATGAATATTTAGGTCAGTGAATTATAGTCCTCTAGTCTTTTTTCAACCTCAGCAGGGCGATACATCTTTTAAAGTGTGACCTCAATCTGGCTATGGTCTTATGAAAAAATATATATTTTTAGTGACCATGGGACTGTTTAAAAATATGAAATTAAATTATATTCAAAATTAAAATATTCTGATTACGATACAGCATGCACATTTTACAAACAATTCTGTTTAATAATAGTCTTTTCTTGAGTCTAACTACATCAGTATCTTCATCTCCGGTACATTTCTTAGTGTCTTCTTTTATCAGTAACAGTAAATTAAAGCCCCATCCACTTCTCACAATAAACATCCTCATTGCAATTAACTTGTTGGCCTCTCGGGATTACCTCTGTTCTAATGACAAACTGAAATAAACTTTCTCCCCTCACATCAATCCTAGCCTTCTCAGAAATAGCTTCTGTGTCATCTACTGAAAATGTCACTGCTTTCTGAACCTTAGCATGCCCAAAACAAAACTGAATGTAGCAAGCACACTAACACTCTCTACCGCCCAACTCAACTGCCTCAAAGTAAACTTTAACTTCTGGTTCTCCTTCAAAACTCAAATCCAAAGTCCCTTAATTCTGCAAACTTTTTTTTAAGGAACATAACCTTAACTATTAAACTATTTTGTCCTCTATAATTAAAGGGACTTTTTAATGCAAAAATCAATCACCTTTAATGTGTTCCTAATGATCAATTTTTTATCCTGCAGGTATGTATTAAATTGTTTACAAATAGCTCCTTTTTGCAGTATTAGCTATAACTATCTAGCTATGTAAACAAAAGGAATCAGTAGAAATCAATCTCATAGCGGGATGGGAGAGTGAGCCTAGCCCATTTGAAAGGGTGTTCCTTTCACCAGCACCAACATCCATTTCACACATATCTGCCATCCAATTTCAGTTTTTGCTGCCTGTGTCATCTGCTTCTTCTGTAAGTCCCTGCATTATGATTTCTTTACCTTATTTATAAAGCACCAACATATTCTGACAAACATACAGGAGGAGTTGACGGCCCTATTCCCGTGGGAACTTACAATCTAGAAGGGTAGGAGAGTGAGAAACAGGAGATGAGGACTGCAATGATGATAATGATGTTAAATGAGGGCAATTATTAGGTAAGTGGAATTCATTTGTTAATGAGTTAGGTGGTAGGCTTCCCTGAACACAAATGTCTTTACGGAGCCTTTAACAGAAGGCAGATTATGAGAAAGTCTGACAGCGCAAGGGAGAGTGTTCCAGAGGGTAGGTGCCGCACAAGAGAGGACTTGCAGTCTAGCATGGAAAGAGGTGATAATCAAAGATGCAAGGAGCAGGTCATTGTTGGATCTTAGTGGGCAGACTGGATTATATTTGTTGTTTAGTGAGGATAGGTAGTGGGGAGCGGCGTTGGGCTTTGTAATTCTGGGTGAGAATTTTGAATTGAATTCTGCTGTGAATCGGAAGCCAGTGAAGGGACACAAAGAGAGGTGCAGCAGATACAGAGAGACGGGAAATATAGATTAGCCTGGCAGAAGCATTTAGGATTGAGTGAATGGGTGAAATGGGAGAGAGTAAGGCCAGTGAGTAGGTTATTGCATTAGTCAAGTAGGGAAATTACAAGGGAGTGGATTATGTGTTTTGTGATATCAACGCTCAGAAATGGGCACATTTTGGAAATATTGCGTAGGTGATTTCAGCAGGATGAAGAGAGCGATTAGACATGGGGATTAGAGTTAGAACAGTGGCTGTGTTCATTCTTTATGTTGTTAGTAGGGCATTCAGAAAAAGAGCATTATGGATATAGCTCCAGTTTCAAACTCAATAATGCAACTTGCAACACAGGGCCACTCAGAGAGCCTGTGATCTGCTGTTTATAGCAGTGGCATCCCCTTTTCTTCTCTAGAGGCACTTTGGTTACTTAGGACAGGCGTCCTAATGTGGGTTAATAAGTACATATCTTTAACGCCATATAAATAGAATTTTATAATGAAACCTTCAGCTATCTTACGTAAGTAATGCAAATGGGTGTGAACAGTCAATTAAGTTAAATGGTGAGTGATTATTAGCACTTGCAATACAAATTAGCACACAATAGGAAATTTACATAATACATTTTAAAGCTACAGGGTCTTAAAGGGGAGGGAAGTCAAGATTATACTTTCATGATTTACACATACAACTTAAAAAAAAAGTTTTCCATTTTCTTGTTTTGATAAAATGCACCTCTTTCTCCTAGTATTCTTTATTACATCTTAGCTAATCTTCTTGAGAGCGCACAGAGATAGGATCAGAAGCATGCACATCTTGCGCACTACCGGGCAGTGTATGCAAGTAGAAGCAGTACGGAGCGTTAACACTGTTTGTGTGCAATATATTGCACTTCAATACCGCCTGCATGTTTGCTCTGTTATTACAAGTGAATGGTTAATATTTATTGCATGAGGTGTAGATATGGTGCTCTCTATAGAACTGATGTCAGATAGCACATACATACTTTCCCCTTAGGTAATAGATTTCTATGAGTGGCTACATTTAAAATGATCCATGTCAGTTATCTGGATATGTAAAGCTGATTGAGCACAGAAATTCAGCTCAGTGAAGTTCTTGTTTTATTTCTAAAAGTTCATTCCAGTTTTTCAAACGTGATAAGTAACAAAATGTACTTGAGAGCAACATATATCTGATGATTTGCAATACGAGCGTGGTGAGCGCACTGCTACCCCTTTTGTGCTATCCATTAAAAATATAGGGTGTGCTATATTGAGGGTTAAAAATGTTAATCAACAACTTGTAATACCAGACAGAACGTTATTGATTGCGCAAGGCTGGGCGCAACATAGCGCACTAATCTGGGCCCCAATATTTTTTAAATTGTATGCTTTGTTTAAATCATAATTTTGTATGCTTTGTTTAAATCATAATTTTGTATGCTTTGTTTAAATCATAATTTTGTATGCTTTGTTTAAATCATGAAACTTTTATATTGACTCCCTTGTCCCTTTAAGTACTTAAGGTGTCTGCTAACTTTTTTTAAATCAAAATGAAAATACTCTCTAATGTAGCATATATGTTCCTATACTATTTAATATTGTTACAAGACTGCACTCATGCTGTCCTGTATACAAGGAAGGCTCACAGCACCTCAAAACATATAGATCTCTAACTACACCCTGCAGAAGTGTATCCATAAACTGACACCACTACATCACTTTTCTGTTAATATGTCCATCCTGCCCTTATTTATGGTTTTACCAACGTCTCCAAAAAGGCCCACGTCCCTTCACCTATCTGTAACACAGTGTATTGCACTCCCAATTGTTCATTCAGGTGCTTTTATAAATGTTCAACTCAGGTGCCATGATTGATTTTTTTTTTTAATGTTAAAATTAGGTGCACTGATAGTAATGGCTTCTATACTGGTTAAACTTGGGTGCCATGGCCTGTGATCGTAATGGCTTTTATAAATGTTAAACTCAGGTTCCATGATAATAATCTTTTTTTTTTTATGTTAAAATCAGATGCACTGATAATAATGGCTTTTATAGATGTTAACTTTTCTTTATCTGACAGCATAAAAAAATGATTGTTTATTAGACCCTGATAGAATGGGGATATGATCCATTATTAGGTGGCAAAAATATCTAAGGAAAATTACATATCCCAAGTGCATCAGATAAAAAAAAGTCAGTTATGTAACAGTTGTGCATTTTTTTTTTGGTGCTCAGAGTTTTTGATCGCAAAGGAATTTTTTTTTGTTTACTGATTTTTTTCCAGAACTTTTATTCACATAGATGTTTGAATATCAATGGATTGACAATATGTTTTTAAACATGGCTTTTATAGAGAATTTTTTAAAACCAAAATCTCACCCATGAGTAAATGTTTCATCTTATGCATTTTAATTAAAGCATTTGTTTGTTTGATGTTCCATGAGTGGTGTTGTTTGGACCATACAGTGCTTTTAATATGACTCTGCAACAGACCTATCAAATGTGAGTATGTTTGTTGCTCTTTTATACCAAATGGAGGTGAGATAAAATGCCACTGTGGCAATATTTGTCTTTTTCTTTTGAGGTATGCAGATATGTTATAGGAAATACCTGCACATATTGGAGTATATCCTTCAAAATTCAATTTTGGACTTTTTAATATTTTTTTAATATTTTTCACACATTTATATTATATTATTTGCTGCCACATTTCCTAATCATAATTAGTAATTGATGTAACGAAAAAGTCCCTTTAAAGGGATAGTTAATGTGAAATCAGTTTATCTACATAATACAAGTGTATACATAAGTTCTAATTTTTAAGTTAGCTTCCAGATTTTTGACTAAGAAATACCTTTTAAATGCCATTCTCCAGATGGCATAATGTCCAATAAGGCTGTCCTCCCCAAATCCTTTGAAGTAGAAACATAGAATTTGACAGTACATAAGAACCAAAAAGGCCCATCAAGTCTACCCATATTACATGTTACTTATTTCTTAGGATACCCATATACATGTCTCATGCATTTTTTTATTATTTTACAGGCCTCTATAGGAAGTTTATTCCATGAATCTACCACCCTCTCTGTAAAAAGTGTTTCCTCTTTTGAATTTGCTACCCTCTATCTTAAGATTGTGGCCTCTTGTTTTGGTATTCCTTGTTTTGGGGATTTGGTATTCCTTGTTTTGGGATTTTGGTATTCCTTGTTTTGTGGAATATACTTTCAGATTTTACTTTAATAAGTCTCTTCATATATTTAAAGGTTTTATTATGTCACTTCTTTTCCTTTTCTCCTCCAAACTATAGATATTTATATCATACAGAGATTTTTAGCGCATGCATAATTGTGTGATAACAGAAGCTTACACACAAAAGTAAATACGGGATCACAATGCATTTCATAGTTGACTTCCTTCTTTCATTGTGATTTTCACATTTTTAGAGTAATACTGATTTTAACAACTAAGAGCTTAATGAGTGAATTTATAAATCAGCCTGTCAATATAGTACATGAACATACACTATGTAAAAGGACAGAAGGCTGACTGAACCAGGGCTGGATTGGCCTACCAGGATACCAGGAAATTTCTTGGTGGGCTGCAGCAGCGGGGGCTGGAAAGCTACAATTTAAAGGGAGGTATTAATGGATGCAATAGGGTTGTAGGGTGCCTATATAACATCAATCTGCAAATATTGGGGAAGGAGTAACCCTGTAATCCCCTTTGAGAAAAATGGGGCATGTGCATTCTACCGACTCAACAGAAAATAGGGCTGGTCTTCATATTTTTCCAGGGCTGGTTTTTATTGCCAGTCCGGCCCTGGACTGAACAAAAAGAGAAGACAGTGCTGCAAGATCAGGTAGCCAGAACAGCATTCTATGGGGACAAAATAAAATTGATTTCCAAAGAAACATCAGTAACAGCAGTTATGTTGAAACTATGGATGTGTAGTTTAACCCCATTGCTACCAGGACTTTCAGAGAAGAACTTGGCTAAAATGTTTGCTATCACTCCATTTAAACAGAAATAGTGCCTTGTTTTTTTTGCAAGTGAAAACTATATATTATTTCTAAGTATACAACCCAAGACATTTATCTAGGCCTATTTTGGTATATTTCATTCCAACATTTCACCGCCAAATAAGATAAAAAAAATCACTAACTTTTTAAAAAAACGTTGGGTTTCTGATTGAAATTACTTACATGCTGCTTGTGCAATCATGGCATATATGATTGTAAAAGTGTCTCTGGGATCCCCTTTTTTCAGAAATAGCAGGCATACATGGCTTTGCCATTGCTTTTTGGTAAATAGAATGCCGCTAACAGCAGCTGCTCACCTCACTTCTATTATTCCCGGCAGTTAATTTTAGCTTTAGTGTAGAGATTACCCTCCCACCTGACATATCCCACCCCCTGATCCCTCCCAAACAGCTCTCTTCCCTTCCTCACCCCTCACTGTTCACCACCATCTTAAGTACTGGCAGACAGTCTGCCAGTATGTAATTTGTTTTTTTATATTTATTTTTTTCTGTAGTGTGGTGATCCTCCTCAATCTTCCCTAATCCCTAACCCTCCCACTACTTGCGGCCATCTTTAGTACTGGCAGCTGTCTGCCAGTATCTATTAAATACCTATATTTAAAAAAAAAAAAAATCTGTAGTGTAGTGGTTCCCCCACCTCCTCTGCTTTGGCGATAATTTGTTAGGGACCCCCCACTCCACCTTTTTTTCTGTAGTGTAGTTCCCCATCCCTCCCTCTCCTTTTATTGTTATTTTCTGCAGTCTAGGTCTATCCCACTCCCTCCCTTTCCCCTCCGCTGCTGGACCGCCCACCCGCCTGCCAGTTTCCCTTCCACACCTCCCGCTAGCACCAGCAGATGATCATTACAGATGGTGAGGCACACAGTGTCACCTTCTGTAACGATCTGGCATCTGCTTTCATATGGAACCATATGCAGGTAGACGCCTAGAGCTCAGGAACTCCAGCTGGAGCTTCCAGCAGCTCCGACGTATATAAACGTCATGCGGTACGATAGGCAAAGTATATATAGGTCATATTGGGTTAAGGGTTAATAAAACTAACGTTTATAGCATACTATCAATATATTTTATTATAGACAGATGCATTTATTTTATTCTGAATTTTTTGTTTCCAAATGAAATATAAATACAAATATATTGTATATTATATTATTTATACCTTTAAAGTTCATCTCATAATGTTTGTAATATAGAAACATTTATTTTAACATGAAAGAAAATATGATTATGTTTAAACATGCCCTAATATAAATGGAGGTGTTCAAATCCCTGATAGTTTCATTTAGTTTTAAGTTAATTTCTTCAAATTATTTTAGATAACATGCATTTTTAATTAACTTTTCTTTTAAAGAAAATCACCATTCAATATTAGCAGAGAAAAAGTCCACGCAAATATTTGTTAACATTTAAAAGTTCAACATTTATTGCATCAAATTAAAATCCAACATCACCATTTCAGCCCACACACAGATGCTCATCCTAAATATAATGTAAACCATCTCATGGCTAGATTGTGCTAAGTATTTCAGAGTTACCTTGTTAGTAATGAAACTAAAACTATGATAAAGTAGGAAAAGTCTATAAACAAGATTGTTTGTATGATGAGTAACTGGTTACTAATGTTGGGGAGAGTTTAAGAATCTCCAGTAACTTAAATTATCCTGCACTATCCCCTGATGATATAGCGGGTGGTGGAACTTCACTCTATCCCTTCAGTTTCACAAACAATTAGAGCACACGTCAGTATATGGAAATACTAATTTGATGAACCCATGTCACCCAAAATATTGTGTCATAGCCAAGAACAAACCTATTGCAGGATTACACAAAGTTGAACTCCTAAGACATTTTCTTACTGCTTATTTCATTCACTTTAACTGTAGCTTAAAGGGGTATGAGAGTGCAAAAAGATAATGCTCTAATATCTTAAAATATTTTATCATTGCACTATTGCTTGTTTATAAATATGTGTTTAACTCCTGCAAATGGGTTAAACACATAGTTAAAGTTAGTTCCAGAACAGCAATGCACTACAGGGACCTAGCTGAACACATCTGGTTAGCAATGACAAGAGACATACGTGCATAGCTACCAATCACCATATTGAAAAGTATTGCATGCTCTTTCTGAATCATGAAAGTTTAATTTTATATCCCTTTAACTAATTGTTTTTCTTATGCCTCCATGCTGTATATCAGAAATGAAGGGGACATTATTCGCCAATTTTCATGTAACTGCATGTAATAGACACTACTAAAATATGCACAGATACTGATATAAAAATCCAGTATAAATCATTTTAAAAACTTACTTAGAAGCTCCTAGTTTAACTCTGTTGATAAGGTTAGGCTGAGACACCCATTGAAAGGGGCTGAGAAAGCAAGAACAGTAAACATTCCCCCCTCCCCTGCATATGCTTTTCTCTCTATATACATCCTCCCTTGGAAAACTTTTAGCCTCCTTTGGATTCCAGTACCACTTATATGCTGATGATACCAAAATCTATCTTTCCTCTCCTGATATCTCTCCTTCTTTACTAAACCAGATTTCCAACTGCCTCTCTGCAATTTACTCTTGGATGTCTTCACACTACCTCCAACTCAATCTGTCCAAAACTGAGCTGTTTCTTATTCCCCCCCTCTTTGAGACATCCAACACCTGACATTTCTCTGACGGTTGGAGACTCTATTCTCAACACCTCACCCCAGGTCCACTGTCTTGGGGTCACACTAGACTCAGAACTCACATTCTACCCACATATACAAGCACTTACCAAATCCTGCCGTTCACACCTATGCAACATTTCCAGAATTCATCCCCTCCTTACTCAAAAAACTACAAAAATACTTATTCCCTCATTTTGTCACGCATTGATTATTGCAATCTACTCTTAAATGGCCTTCCAAAACACCTCCTCTCTGCCCTCCAATCTATTATGAATGCTTCTGCTAGACTCATCCACCTAAGTTGCCAATCTACATCTGTTGCTCCGCTCTGCCAGTCTCTACACTGGCTCCCCATACACTCCAGAATACAATTTAAAGTATTAACCCTAACTTACAAAGCACTCAACAGTCTAACTCCCAACTATATTTCCTCTCTCATCAGGAAATATTCCCCATCCCGTCCTCTTCGATCAACCTCTGACCTATGTCTCTCCACTCCTGTTATCTCTACGTACCACTCCCGCCTCAAAGACTTCGCACGTGCTTCTCCTGTCCTCTGGAACTCTCTACCCCGCTCCATAACACTGTCTCCAACCTTGTATAGCTTCAGATGTTCCTTGAAAACCCACCTATTCAGAGAGGCTTACCATCTCTGACTCACTGCTGCAACTGTATACCCCTATCATTGTACCCAGCGCTACGGAATTTGGCGGCGCTATACAAATAAATGATGATAATAATATGAAAAGACCCATTACACAAACAGGAGAAAGCAGGAATCTGTAGACTTCAGTCTACATCTGATACTTTGGGGCTTGGTTAGGAGTCTGAAAATCATCACTGTTATTAAAAATATGCAAAACTATACATTGTGGCAAAAACACTAACAGATGTGCTGTATTAATGCATCATTTAAAAAACATTTATGCAAATAAAAATCTAGTGTACAATGTCCCTTTAAGCTTTAATTGTTATCACATTTTTTTAGAAGGTTGCCACCAATTTGGGTGCACAGTCTTGCTTCGCTTTTTTTTTTTGACCCAATCTACAAGTAAACTAGGCAGGATCTTCTGTCTTTACATATATTTATTACAACAGTTCCGGAATTATTAGATGCACAAAGGATCTGATGACAAAAATGAGCCCCAATTATTGGCTCACAATACACTTTATAACATAGCAAAAGTAGGAGTAACATTATGGTCATTTTATGCATTAGGTTAGCAAAAGCCTGTCTAACCAATATATGAAAAAAGAACAGCTGTGACAACGTCAGTGGAACAATTTGTGGTTTTCTTCTCTCTGACACCTCTTAACTCCAAGTCTGTTCGCAAAGCTAGCTAACCACAAAGTTCCTACAACTACGTTAGACATCTAATTTAACATTTTAACGTGTCAGTTATTTTGTCACACATCAGCTAGAAGTTTTGTTAGCTGAACTCTTAGCACATGTCTGAAGGAGGGACATCCCCCTTTCCTCCTTGGTCACAGCTAGACAAGAACACTTTCTTTAAGACTTTTAAATAATACATTTAACCCCATGTGTGATATTACAATACAGTGACTAATTCTTAAAGGGACATTGAACCCAATTTTATTCTTTCATGATTCAATAGAGCATGAAATTTTAAGCAACTTTCTAATTTACTCCTATTATCAATTTTTCTTCGTTTTCTTTCTATCTTTATTTTAAAAGCAGGGATGTAAATCTTAGCAGCCAGCCCATTTTAGATTCAGCACCATGGATAGCGCTTGCTTATTGGAGGCTTACATTTACCCACCAATAAGCAAGCATAACCCAGGTTCTCAACCAAAAATGGGCCAGCTCCTATGCATCACATTCCTGCTTTTTAAATAAAGATAGCAAGAGAATGAAGAAAATTTGATAATAGGAGTAAATTAGAAAGTTGCTTAAAATTGCATGCTCTATCCGAATAATCAAAGAAAAAAAAAATTGGGTTTAGTGTCCCTTTAAAGAATATAAAACAGGGCTATATTGACCTCCTTACATGGTTTTAGCCAATACTCATTGAACTTACTACAATCAATCTCTTATAGCTGTAAAGCCTAATGTTATGGTGATTGCATTGAAGGAGTATATTCACTAATAAGTAGAGTGAGAATCTACAAAAGAATTTTGGAGAGAAATGAATACAAATGCATTGCTATAATGATTAACTATAAGAAAAGCCAACTAGAACGCTAGATGGCCCCTCTCATGCCCCCCTGTCTGTACCCCCAGGACCCTCGCCTACTGGTCTGAATGCACAAAGGACAGCCATCCCATCTACCCCAAATTGCTCTCTCTCAACCTGTATTACCCCAATCAACTCCTTAACAACAGTCTCAAATAAAGTTAACCATCTCTGGTCTGAATAAAATGGAATATTTACTCAAACTGCAATGTGTGAACCTCTGCTTCAATTATTTTAGTTAAAGCTGCTTTATATTTTAATGAAGGTGTATGCTCCTAAACTAAAATTCTTTATGACCTTCCAGTACTGATAAGACTTCTTAGATAATCTTGCTAAACAAGATATCTTTATAGAATTGGCCCTTTGGGGCCGATTTATCAAATGTCTGTTGCATCATGTCCGACAGACACCGCTAAATACCGACAGCATACGCTGTCAGCATTTAACATTGCACAAGCAGTTCTGGTGATCTGCAAGTGCAATGCCGCCCCCTGCAGATTCGCGGCCAATCGACCGCTAGCAGGGGGTGTCAATAAACCCGATTGTATGAGATTGGGCGGATTGATGTCCGCAGCCTCAAAGGCGGTGGATCAGTTAAGCAGCTGCGGTCCCAACAAGTCTCGCAAACCCAATAGCATTTATTCAAGTGCTCTAACCCGTCATGAAATATGAATATTTCACATTCCAATGTTTTTCACATAGATGAATATGTTGTATTTATTCATAAATACACATTTCTATATATACATATCATGTTTTTTGGTAAAATATATATCTATCTATATATATATTATATATATATATATATATATATATATATATATATAAAACAGTAAAAAAACAGTAAAATTAAGAATAAAAATTATTGCATAAGCAATTAGCACATCTAGGCAAGTATCCCCGCTTTCCTTCACCCCAAAAAACTCCATATACGTTGTTGTGTGCCGTTGTACTGAAGGCGAAAGATGGATCGTTTGTCTGTAAGTGAGTGCTCCTAACTACAGTATACTGTGTGTGTTGTCACATTTTTCTGCTTCATTTGTATAGGAGCTGCCCGGTTTTACAGACTCAGGCGTGGCATCTTAAGTAACATATAGGATTTGTTATAAAAACAAGAAAAAAGGAAAGAGGATTGGTTTATCTCCCTTTCCCTCTCTCAGGAGCAATTCACCTGTCTACAAAGAGAAATTATTATGGCTGAAGAGGAGGTGGGTAAACCTTTTATTACCTATAAGTATGAATGTTTTTTTATATGAACAGTCAGCACGGAAAAACACAGCACTTACTACGTATAGACTCTTTTTCTTGGCACTGAGACACTGTATTGAGTGAATTTAAAGATGACACCACTGACCTTTATGAGGATATAGTACATACCCTTGACAGTCTTTTTTTTAAACGGATTCCCTAAGAAAAAAATACATAAAACTGTTTTTGGATATCAAGTCCTTCTTGTTATACAAACATGAAAAGCGTATCCCACGAAGGTTACGTATTAGGAAATTTCCTTAATTTACTGTAACAGATGTGGACTTTATAACAAAATGGAACACAATATTAGATATATGTTCATTTGCCCTAATTGATTTGTTAATTAGTTATAAAAAACAACAAATATCAGATTTATTAACTAAACTTAGGGAGACCCAGGATAAACTAAAGAATTTTCAACAAGATAAGGACTTTAAAAAGTATGATAATCAGTTTGAGACAAAGATGAATGTGTTCAAACAGGAACTGTGGCAATTCAAGTCAAGGAAGATGTTTTGTGACAAGAAAGACTATGGGCTCCATGTACGAAGCAGCGAAAGCTGCTCCGGAGCCTTTGCGGGGCAGGTTCGCATATGCGAGCCTGCTTCCCGCAATGTAAGAAGCAGCGGTCATTAGACCGCTGCTTCCTACACCCTACGCCACCTCTTAGCTGGCGAGGCAAAATCACAGAGAGCACGCTCGCTCTCGGTGATTGACAGCCCCTTCAGTCGCATGATTGGTCGCGCGATTGAAGGGGTGCAGGCATTACACACTCCGATCAGTGTGTAATGATAAATACGGGCAAGCGGATCAACAGATCCGCTGCCCGTGTGTAGCGAAAGCGGGCGGACAG
Organism: Bombina bombina; assembly: GCF_027579735.1. Taxonomy (NCBI): domain Eukaryota; kingdom Metazoa; phylum Chordata; class Amphibia; order Anura; family Bombinatoridae; genus Bombina; species Bombina bombina. The sequence continues at coordinate 261,985,813 of NC_069506.1, forward strand.
CTTTGCGAGTTGAGAAGCTGTCCGCCCGCCATTTAGTACATGGCGCCCTATGACTCTAAGCAGGTATACAGATGGAGCCAAGAAGATACAATAAGATCAGGGTATAACCGTAATATGAAAAACAAAAATAACAACAAATCTGGGAAATCTGGAAAAAAGGGTAAAAAGGTAACTTTCTCTGACACAGAATATGAATATGAGTGTTCTGATGTTGATGTATCTGAAGAAAATGTTATCCCTGTGGTATTACAACAACAAGAAGATATACAATATACAGAAATCTCTACTTTACAGTCAAAAAACGAGAAGCATCGGACTGTCCACTCAGGAAGAAACCCCCCCCACAAGGAAATAGAGGAGGAAACAGGAAACCACAAAAGGAAGCAGAAATCCAAACAGGGGACTGTACAGAGGGCATATACAACCAGGTTACAGAATGTGACAAAAATATGCTTAGCTAAAGATGTAATTAATTTGTCTTCTGTAACACTAACACAAATACAAATATATGTACTGTCTAGAGATCTAAATGTTGTGCCTTCCCATTGCTTTAATTTATTTGTTAAACTATACTAGATATCAACAAATTTGCACGTAAAATTACATTGCAAAAACATTTTTATGTCAGTGATGGTGAGACACCAAAAAACACCTCTTTAGATGGAGATGTTATGACTCAAGTTGAGATATTTGGTGAATTAGATTTTTCTGAAATGCAATTAATGATTTGGAACATCTTCTTCAGGAAGGGAGGGATACTACAGATCTGCTAGGAGAAAGGAATATTTCTATTAAACACTTTCTACCCCATACATACACGATCAGAGGTATTGGATGTTTTTCAAAAGACAATTGAAGTATAACTTAGAGGACTAAGTGAATCAATTTCTAGAAAGTCAGGTAGACAGTACTCTAACTTAAAACCTCAAGAGAGAACAGCCCTTAAATTACTATCTGAGAATGATAACCTCATCATCAGACCTTCTGACAAGGGAGGCAATGTAGTGATCCTTGACATGGCAGACTACATTGCCGAGGCAAAAAGACAACTAAATGATAGAGATGTGCACATTAAATTGACAGAAAACCATACTAACAAGTTCCAGAACGAAATGATAGGGATAATTCAATATGCTCAGTCTAATAACATTATCACAGAGCAGACTCAAGAAAAACGTGTCACACAATATCCTGTTACCCCTATATATCATTGTTTTCCCAAAATCAACAAAAACCCCACTTGCCCCCCCTGGGAAGACCTATCATCGTGGGTTTAAATGAACCTCTCTCCGAACTTATCGATAGATTCTTGCAACCTTTGGTCACATCCTAGTTATATACAGTACACAACAGCATTTCTAAATAAAATCAAAGGGGTTAAATGGGAATCTAATTATAGATTTCTTGTTGAAGATGTCACAGCACTCTACACCTCCATTGAACATGATAAGGGGATTACTGCTGTGGAATTCTTCATTGATTTTTACAGTCGCTTCGAACCAGCTACCAAAATATTTTTGTTGAGAGCAATTGAGTTCTTGCTCACTCACAATTATTTTTATGTTTCAGACAGAGTTCTATCTCCAAAGGCATGGGACAGCAATGGGGGCTAAGTTTGCCCCCTCCTATGCCAACCTTTTCATGGGTTGGTGGGAGCTGTCCCACGTCTTTGGAGATGGGAATCCTTTCAGGAAAAAAATCATACAATATCATCAGTACATAGATGATCTGTTTTTTGTTATGGACTGTGATGAGCATGAAACAAATAATTTTTGTGAATATCTAAACCACAATAAATGCAGCATCAAATTCACTTTTGAACAAAGCACAGAGTCTATAAATTTTCTTGATCTCACAGTTAGGAACAATAAGACAGATCATGTCATTGAGACTACTTTGTTCAGAAAAAAGACTGCTGGTAACACTTTGTTAAAGTTTGACTTATGTCACCCTAGACATGTAATGAGAGGTATCCACAAAGGAAAGTTTGTTTGCTTAAAAATAAACTGTACAAGTGAACAAAAACAAGCCAGTGAGGCTATCATAAGATTTAAGGAACGTGGATATAGAGAAGATATTCTAACAAAAGCTAAAAACAATGTAGATCTTATAACTAGGGACCAATTGCTGAAATACAAACGTAAATCTAAGATATCTAGGGATAGGAAACTGACGTTGGCTTAAAAAAAGAAAAGGCTTCTACAAATGCAGAAGGCCTATCTGCAAAACCTGTAATTTTGTATCCAAGGGAAACAAATTTGCATCTTGTACTACCAAGAATGAATATGATATCAACTTTTTATCAACTGTGCAACAATACATGTTGTACAGGGAGTGCAGAATTATTAGGCAAGTTGTATTTTTGAGGATTAATTTTATTATTGAACAACAACCATGTTCTCAATTAACCCAAAAAACTCATTAATATCAAAGCTGAATATTTTTGGAAGTAGTTTTTAGTTTGTTTTTAGTTTTAGCTATTTTAGGGAGATATCTGTGTGTGCAGGTGACTATTACTGTGCATAATTATTAGGCAACTTAACAAAAAACAAATATATACCCATTTCAATTATTTATTTTTACCAGTGAAACCAATATAACATCTCAACATTCACAAATATACATTTCTGACATTCAAAAACAAAACAAAAACAAATCAGTGACCAATATAGCCACCTTTCTTTGCAAGGACACTCAAATAGCCTGCCAACCATGGATTCTGTCAGTGTTTTGATCTGTTCACCATCAACATTGCGTGCAGCAGCAACCACAGCCTCCCAGACACTGTTCAGAGAGGTGTACTGTTTTCCCTCCTTGTAAATCTCACATTTGATGATGGACCACAGGTTCTCAATGGGGTTCAGATCACCTCCACCTTGCTGGCGTCTGAGTCGGACTGGAGCTCTCTGCCCTTTACCAATCCAGCCACGGGCCCATCCATCTGGCCCATCAAGACTCACTCTCATTTCATCAGTCCATAAAACCGTTTCAGCTTGTGTGTCTTGTTCAGTGGTGGTCGTCTTTCAGCCTTTCTTACCTTGGCCATGTCTCTGAGTATTGCACACCTTGTGCTTTTGGGCACTCCAGTGATGTTGCAGCTCTGAAATATGGCCAAACTGGTGGCAAGTGGCATCTTGGCAGCTGCACGCTTGACTTTTCTCAGTTCATGGGCAGTTATTTTGCGCCTTGGTTTTTCCACACGCTTCTTGCGACCCTGTTGACTATTTTGAATGAAACGCTTGATTGTTCGATGATCACGCTTCAGAAGCTTTGCAATTTTAAGAGTGCTGCTTCCCTCTGCAAGATATCTCACTATTTTTGACTTTTCTGAGCCTGTCAAGTCCTTCTTTTGAGCCATTTTGCCAAAGGAAAGGAAGTTGCCTAATAATTATGCACACCTGATATGGGGTGTTGATGTCATTAGACCACACCCCTTCTTATTACGGAGATGCACATCACCTAATATGCTTAATTGGTAGTAGGCTTTTGAGCCTATACAGCTTGGAGTAAGACAACATGCATAAAGAGGATGATGTGGTCAAAATACTCATTTGCCTAATAATTCTGCACTCCCTGTATATGTACTAACTTGTCAAATCTGTAAAATCCAATACACAGGTAAAACCAAAAGACTCCTAAAGGTAAAGGAGAGATTTCTGCAGCACCTTAGATCTATTGAAGACAAGGAGTCAGATACTCCAGTGTCTAGACATTTTAAACAAATCCATAACTCAGATAACACTTCCCTTATGGTCCAAGGTATTGACCATGTAACTAGGTGGAAAAGAGGAGGTGATAGGGAAATGTTAGTGAACAAAAGGGAGTTTTTTTGGATGTTTACCCTCCAGACTAGTGACCACAGGGACTGAACATGAGGAGAGACTTAGATTTTTTTGTTTGATCTATCTGGGCCCTCTATCTACTTAGAATCATCTTTACTGGATTGTCTCTTTGTATTTCTTCTATAGATAATTAGTTGCGTTGTTGCGATCTTTATCATAAAATACAGTGTGTTATCTATTCTGCACTTTATATGTATCATATCATGCAAATTCTATTTTTAAGACTAACTTTTGCATTATGGTATCATCATATTTGGATAGAATTTTTTTCATAATGGAATGGATTTATAACTACTCAATGTCTTGAATTTATAATTATTCTTTAATACTAGTTGGTAAGCCTGCCCAGAGGGCAGTCTATCTGTTGTTAAAAAAAATAATAAAAAAATTGAACTACAGAATTTTTTTTTTTTATCAAAAATAAAAAAAATAAACCTAATTCCTATGAAAATTAAAAAGCTCCCCCCAAAAAATTAAAACACCCCTAATCTAATGCTGAACTACTAATAGCCCTTAAAATTGCTTTTTGTAGGGCATTGCCCTAAGATAAACATCTCTTTTGCAGTTACAAAAAATTCTAAGTCCCCCTAACAGTAAAACCCACAAACTCACCAAACCCACCCAAAATAAATGAACCTAACACTAAAAAACCTAAACTATCCATTACCCTGAAAAGGGCATTTGTATGGGCATTGCTCTTAAAAGGGCATTCAGCTCTTTTGCTGCCCATCCCTAATCTAAAAAAATAAATAAAAAAAAAATAAAAAAAACCTAAGTCTAAAACCCCCCCAAAAATAAAAATAAAAACTAATCCCTATGAAAATAAAAAGCCCCCCAAAATAAAAACACCCCCTAATCTAATTTTAAACTACCAATAGCCCTTAAAATGGCTTTTTGTAGGGCATTGTCCTAAGTTAAACAGCTCTTTTGCAGTTACCAAAAATTCTAAGTCCCCCCTAACAGTAAAACCCACCACCCACCGAACCCCCCAAAATAAATAAACCTAACACTAAAAAACCTAAACTATCCTTTGCCCTTAAAAAGGGCATTTGTATGGGCATTCAGCTCTTTTGCTGCCCATCCCTAATCTAAATAAAATATATATATATATATTTAAAAAAAAAATCTGTCTAACCCTCAAAAATTAAAAAATTACACCTAAGTTGCTTGTTGCGATCTGTATCATTAAATACAGTCGCCTAGATTTAGAGTTCTGCGTTAGCCATCCAAACCAGCGTTAGGGGGTCCTAACGCTGGTTTTTACCGCCCGCTGGTATTTAGAGTCAGTCAGGAAAGGGTCTAACGCTCACTTTCCAGCCGTGACTTTTCCATACTGCAGATCCCCTTACGTCAATTGCGTATCCTATCTTTTCAATGGGATCTTTCTAACGCCGGTATTTAGAGTCTTGGCTGAAGTGAGCGTTAGAAATCTAACGACAAGACTTCAGCTGCAGAAAAAAGTCAGGAGTTAAGAGCTTTCTGGGATAACGCCGGTTCATAAAGCTCTTAACTACTGTGCTCTAAAGTACACTAACACCCATAAACTACCTATGTACCCCTAAACCGAGGCCCCCCCCCACATCGCCGCCACTCTATTAAATATTTTTAACCCCTAATCTGCCGACCTCACCCCGCCGCCACCTACATTATCCCTATGTACCCCTAATCTGCTGCCCCTAACATCGCCGACCCCTACATAATATTTATTAACCCCTAATCTGCCCCCCCAACGTCGCCGCTACCTACCTACAATTATTAACCCCTAATCTGCCGACCGGATCTCACCGCTACTTAACCCCAAATCCGCCTCAAAAACCCTATAATAAATAGTATTAACCCCTAATCTGCCCTCCCTAACATCGCCGACACCTAACTTCAAGTATTAACCCCTAATCTGCCGACCGGACCTCGCCGCTACTCTAATAAATGCATTAACCCCTAAAGCTAAGTCTAACCCTAACACCCCCCTAAATTAAATATAATTTTAATCTAACTAAATAAAATAAATCTTATTAAATAAATGATTCCTATTTAAAGCTAAATACTTACCTGTAAAATAAACCCTAATATAGCTACTATATAAATAATAATTATATTGTAGCTATTTTAGGATTAATATTTATTTTACAGGCAAATTTGTATTTATATTATATATTAGGGTTTATTTTAGAGGTAAGTATTTAGCTTTAAATAGGAATAATTTATTTAATAAGATTTATTTATTTATTTTATTTTGTAGATTAAAATTATATTTAATTTAGGGGGGGGGTGTTAGTGTTAGGGTTAGACTTAGCTTTAGGGGTTAATACATTTATTAGAGTAGCGGCGAGGTCCGGTCGGCAGATTAGGGGTTAATACTTGAAGTTAGTTGTCGGCGATGTTAGGGAGGGCAGATTAGGGGTTAATACTATTTATTATAGGGTTTTTGAGGCGGGAGTGAGGCGGATTAGGGGTTAATAACTTTATTATAGTAGCGGTGAGGTCCGGTCGGCAGATTAGGGGTTAATAATTGTAGGTAGGTAGCGGCGATGTTGGGGGGGCAGATTAGGGGTTCATAGGGATAACGTAGGTTGCGGCGGTGTACGTATCGGCAGATTAGGGGTTAAAAATAATATGCAGGTGTCAGCGATAGCGAGGGCGGCAGATTAGGGGTTAATAAGTGTAAGGTTAGGGGTGTTTAGACTCGGGGTACATGTTAGGGTGTTAGGTGCAGACTTAGAGAGTGTTTCCCCATAGGAAACAATGGGGCTGCGTTAGGAGCTGAACGCTGCTTTTTTGCAGGTGGTTTTTTTTCAGCCCAAACTGCCCCATTGTTTCCTATGGGGGAATCGTGCATGAGCACGTTTTTGAAGCTGGCCGCGTCCGTAAGCACCGCTGGTATTTAGAGTTGTAGTGGCAGTAAATTATGCTCTACGCTCCCTTTTTGGAGCCTAACGCAGCCCTTCTGTGAACTCTAAATACCAGCGGTATTTAAAAGGTGCGGGGTGAAAAAAACACGCGTAGCTAACGCACCCCTTTGGCCGCAGAACTCTAAATCTAAGCGAGTGTGTTATCTGCTCTGCACTTTATATGTATCATATCATGCAAATTCTATTTTTAAGACTAACTTTTGCATTATGGTATCATCGTATATGGATAGAATTTTCTCATAATGGAATGGATTTAGAACTACTCAATGTCTTGAATTTATAATTATTCTATAATTATTTAATACTAGTTGGTAAGCTAAAATTGCCCTAAGTTTAACAGCTCTTTTAAGAATCAGAAATACTAAGAACCCCTAACAGTAAAACCCCCCCCACCCACCAAACCCCCAAAATAAAAAAAAACTAACACTAAACTATCCATTGCCCTAAAAAGGGCATTTGTATGGGCATTGCCCTTAAAAGGGCATTCAGCTCTTTTGCTGCCCATCCCTAATCTAAAAACAAACAAACACATATTTAAAAAAAACAACTAACACTAAAGCCCCAAATAGATACGCACGGGTCCTGAAGTCTGGCGGAGAAGGTCCTCTTCCATGCGGTGAAGTCTTCTTCCAAGCGGCTGACATCTTCTTCTAAGTGGGGACCTCTTCTTTCTTCATCCAGGACAGTGGAACTGAAGACCGGCGATGGCGGAACTGAAGACCGGCGACCGCTGAACCACGGAGCGTGGAGGATCCTCTTCTTCCGATCGATGGCGTACACTGAATAGTGAATTCAAGGTACGCGATTAAAGATGGCGTCCCTTGAATTCCTATTGGCTGATTTGATTCTCCAAATTCAAATCAACCAATAGGATGAGAGCTACTGAAATCCTATTGGCTGTTTAAATCAGCCAATAGGATTTTAGGGGGGCTTTTTTCATTTCATAGGGATTAGGTTTAATTTTGTAAACTTTGGAAATTTGTTTTTTATGTTCTGCAATGTTAGCCTTTTTTATTTTTTGTAATCTTAACTTTAGTATTTTTTAGTTTAGGTAATTTGTGTTAATTTAGGGGGTGTTAGGTTAGGGGGCTTAGTAATTTAATTAGTTATTTGCGTTGTGGGTTTTGGCCATTTAAGGGGTTAATAGGTTAATTGGGTTTATTGCGATGTGGGGGTTTTGCGGTTTAGGGGTTAATAGGGTAAATAGGTTTATTGCGATGTGGGTTTTTTGCGGTTTAGGGGTTAATAGGGTAATTAGGTTTATTGCTATATGGGTGGTTGATGGTTAAGGGGTTAATTACTTTATTATTTTGCGATGTGTGGGTTTGCGGTGTATGTGTTAATACTTTGTGTGGGAATTTTTTTTTTTTTTTGTCATACTTCGTGCGGGCTGTGTTTTTTTTTGTTTTGTAATGCTCCGTTTGCCTTCGCTGCATCCCGGTGAATTCTGAAAATGGCAGGGTGGTGAAAGAATCCACCTTCGATGGAGCTTCGCTGCATTCAGGTAAATTCTTTTGGCTGCGCGCTCAGCCAACATTCTGTTGGCTGCCTCACACTGCCAACATTCCATTGAGGATGCGTGCGCAACCGCCGATGGCGACGGACATTACAAATGCAATTATAGTATAGATCAGTGTACATGAACGTAGAGTAATTGTCTGTCTAATGTTAGAACCAGTGGGGTATTTACCCCATATGTGTCAATATATATTGTCTCATACATGTTATAATATTTAAAAATTGGACACATGTACCTCTAGTTATCAAGCCGTCAAATGCAAATATGCTGGAATTCCGCAGCGTATTTGTGGTGAGGCTGATTTGCCGTAGTTATCAAGCCCTACAGCCCGGCAAAAGTAGAATTTAGTGACGTAACCTATGATCCGCCAGACTCAGTCTGACACAGATCGATGGTTGCGTCACTCCAGATGTTCCGAACGCAAGTTCAGCACAATCTGACTACTTTTGCTAGTTATCAAACTACTACCAGGTACGCTCGCCACTATTCCGGGCCAGCGTACCTGGTTTTCAATCCGCCGCCCTGGAGGCGGCGGATCCCATAGGAATCAATGGGAGTCTGACAGCAGCGAGAGCTCATGTTAGGTGCAGACATCTCCCATAGGAATCAATGGGATATCGGGCAGCAGCGAACACCCTAACATGTACCCCGAGTCTAAACACCCCTAATCTGCCCCCTACACTGCTGCCACCTACTTTATACTTATTAACCCCTAAACCGCCGCTCCGGGACCCCCCCGCAACTATAATAAATGTATTAACCCCTAAACCGCCGCTCCCGGACCCCGCCGCCACCTACATAATACCTATTAACTCCTAATCTGCTGCCACCTATACCACCGCCACCTATCTTAAACTTATTAACCCCTATCCTGTGGATCCCGGACCCTGCCGCAACTAAATAAATTGTATAACCCCTAAACCGCCGTACCCGAAGCCCACCGCCACCTAAATTACATTTATTAACCCCTATCCTGCCCCCCACTACACTGCCGCCACCTACATTAAACTCATTAACCCCTAAACCGCCGCTCCCGGACCCCGCCACAACTAAATTAAATGTTTAACCCCTAAACCGCCGCTCCCGGACCCCGCCGCCACCTATATTAAACTTATTAACCCCTATACCACCGCCACATATATTAAACTTCTTAACCCCTAAACCTAAATCTAACACTAAGACTAACACCCCCCCTAACTTTAATATTATTTTAATAAATGTAAATAAAATTACTATTATTAACTAAATTATTCCTATTTAAAAATAAATACTTACCTGTAAAATAAACCCTAAGATAGCTACAATATAATTAATAATTACATTGTAGCTATTTTAGGATTTATATTTATTTTACAGGCAACTTTGTATTTATTTTAACCAGGTACAATAGTTATTAAATAGTTATTAACTATTTAATAACTACCTAGCTAAAATACTTACAAAATTATCTGTAAAATAAATCCTAACCTAAGTTACAATTAAACCTAACACTACGCTATCATTAAATTAATTACATAAATTAACTACAATTACCTAAAATTAAATTCAATTAAATAAACTAAACTAAACTATAGTACAAACCCCCCCCCACTAAATTACAGAAAATAAAAAAAAATACAAGACGTTTAAACTAAGTACACCTAATCTAAGCCCCCTAATAAAATAATAAAGCCCCCCAAATAAAAAAATGCCCTACCCTATTCTAAATTACAAAGTAACCAGCTCTTTTACCAGACCTTAAAAGGGCTTTTTGCGGGGCATTGCCCCAAAGTAATCAGCTCTTTTACCTGTAAAAAAAAATACAACCCCCCAACATTAAAACCCACCACCCACATACCCCTACTCTAACCCACCCAAACCCCCCTTTAAAAAACCTAACACTAACCCCCTGAAGATCTCCCTACCTTGAGTCGTCTTCACTCAGCCGACCTGAATTCTTCATCCAAGCAGGGCAAGAAGAGATCCTCCATCCGGCCAAATTCTTCATCCAAGCGGGGCAAGATGAGGTCCTCCATCCGGCCGAAGTCTTCATCCAAGCAGGGCAGAAGAGGTCCTCCATCCGGTAGAAGTCTTCATCCAAGCGGTGTCTTCAATCTTCATCCAACCGCGGCTCCATCTTCCAGACCTCCGACGCAGAACATCCTGCTGGCCCGACGGTCTAAAGACGAATGAAGGTTCCTTTAAGGGACGTCATCCAAGATGGCGTCCCTCGAATTCTAATTGGCTGATAGGATTCTATCAGCCAATCGGAATTAAGGTAGGAAAAATCCGATTGGCTGATTCAATCAGCCAACCGGATTGAAGCTCAATCCGATTGGCTGATCCAATCAGCCATTCGGATTGACCTCGCATTCTATTGGCTGTTCCGATCAGCCAATAGAATGCAAGGTCAATCCGATTGGCTGATTGAATCAGCCAATCGGATTTTTCCTACCTTTATTCCGATTGGCTGATAGAATCCTATCAGCCAATCGGAATTCGAGGGACGCCATCTTGGATGACGTCCCTTAAAGGAACCTTCATTTGTCTTTAGTCCGTTGGGCCAGCAGGATGTTCCGCGTCGGAAGTCTGGAAGATGGAGCCGCGGTTGGATGAATATTGAAGACACCGCTTGGATGAAGACTTCTAGAGGATGGAGGACCTCTTCTGCCCCGCTTGGATGAAGACTTCTACCGGATGGAGGACCTCTTCTTGCCCCGCTTGGATGAAGACTTCTACCGGATGGAGGACCTCTTCTTGCCCTGCTTGGATGAAGAATTCAGCTCGGCTGAGTGAAGACGACTCAAGGTAGGGGTGTGTGGGTGGTGGGTTGTAATGTTGGGGGGGATGTATTTTTTTTACAGGTAAAAGAGCTGATTACTATGGGGCATTGCCTTGCAAAAAGCCCTTTTAAGGGCTGGTAAAAGAGCTGGTTACTTTGTAATTTAGAATAGGGTAGGGCATTTTTTTATTTTGGGGGGCTTTATTATTTTATTAGGGGGCTTAGATTAGGTGTAATTAGTTTAAAAGTCTTGTATTTTTTTTCTGTAATTTAGTGTTGTTTTTTTTTGTAATATAGTTTAGTTTATTTAATTGAATTTAATTTTAGGTAATTGTAGTTAATTTATGTAATTATTTTAATGATAGTGTAGTGTTAGGTTTAATTGTAACTTAGGTTAGGATTTATTTTACAGGTAATTTTCGCCTAGATTTAGAGTTCTGCGGCCAAAGGGGTGCGTTAGCTACGCGTACTTTTTTCTGGCCGCACCTTTTAAATACCGCTGGTATTGAGAGTTCACAGAATGGCTGCGTTAGGCTCCAAAAAAGGAGCGTAGAGCATATTTACCGCAACTTCAACTCTCGATACCAGCGGTGCTTACGGACGCGGCCAGCTTCAAAAACGTGCTCGTGCACGATTCCCCCATAGAAAACAATGGGGCTGTTTGAGCTGAAAAAACCTAACACCTGCAAAAAAGCCGCGTTCAGCTCCTAACGCAGCCCCATTGTTTGCTATGGGGAAACACTTCCTACGTCTGCACCTAACACTCTAACATGTACCCCGAGTCTAAACACCCCTAACCTTACACTTATTAACCCCTATTCTGCCACCCCCGCTATCGCTGACACCTGCATATTATTATTAACCCCTAATCTGCCGCTCTGTAAACCGCCGCTACTTACATTATCCCTATGTAATCTGCTGCCCCTAACACTGCCGACCCCTATATTATATTTATTAACCCCTAATCTGCCCCCCACAATGTCGCCTCCACCTGCCTACACTTATTAACCCCTAATCTGCCGAGCGGACCGCACCGCTATTATAATAAAGTTATTAACCCCTAATCTGCTCACTCCCGCCTCAATAACCCTATAATAAATAGTATTAACCCCTAATCTGCCCTCCCTAACATCGACGACACCTAACTTCAAACATTAACCCCTAATCTGCCGACTGGAGCTCACCGCTATTCTAATAAATGTATTAACCCCTAAAGCTAAGTCTAACCCTAACACTAACACCCCCCTAAGTTAAATATAATTTAAATCTAACAAAATAAATTAACTCTTATTAAATAAATTATTCCTATTTAAAGCTAAATACTTACCTGTAAAATAAATCCTAATATAGCTACAATATAAATTATAATTATATTATAGCTATTTTAGGATTTATATTTATTTTACAGGTAACTTTGTATTTATTTTAACCAGGTACAATAGCTATTAAATAGTTAAGAACTATTTAATAGCTAAAATAGTTAAAATAATTACAAAATTACCTGTAAAATAAATCCTAACCTAAGTTACAATTAAACCTAACACTACACTATCAATAAATTAATGAAATAAAATACCTACAATTATCTACAATTAAACCTAACACTACACTATCAATAAATTAATTAAATAAAATATCTACTAATAAATACAATGAAATAAACTAACTAAAGTACAAAAAATAAAAAAGAACTAAGTTACAAAAAATAAAAAAATATTTGCAAACATTACAACAATTTTAAACTAATTACACCTACTCTAAGCCCCCTAATAAAATAACAAAGCCCCCCAAAATAAAAAAAATGCCCTACCATATTCTAAATTACAAAAGTTCAAAGCTCTTTTACCTTACCAGCCCTGAACAGGGCCCTTTGCGGGGCATGCCCCAAAGAATTCAGCTCTTTTGCCTGTAAAAAAAACACATACAATACCCCCCCCAACATTACAACCCACCACCCACATACCCCTAATCTAACCCAAACCCCCCTTAAATAAACCTAACACTAAGCCCCTGAAGATCTTCCTACCTTATCTTCACCATACCAGGTTCACCGATCGGTCCTCGGAAGTCTTGATCCAAGCCTCGGAAGTGTTGATCCAAACCCAAGCGGGGGGCTGAAGAGTGACGTCCATCCTCGGGCTGAAGTCTGGATCCAAGCGGCGACTGAAGAAATCCATCATCGGGCTGAAGTCGGAAGTCCATCATCGGGATGAAGTCTTCTATCAAGCAGCATCTTCAATCTTCTTTCTTCCGGAGCCATCATCTTCCAGCCGACGCGGAACATCCTCTTCTCCCGACGCCTACTCGCCGAATGATGGTTCCTTTAAATGACGTCATCCAAGATGGCGTCCGTCAAATTCCGATTGGCTGATAGGATTCTATCAGCCAATCGGAATTAAGGTAGGAAAATTCTGATTGGCTGATGGAATCAGCCAATCAGATTAAGCTCGCATTCTATTGGCTGATCGGAACAGCCAATAGAATGCGAGCTCAATCTGATTGGCTGATTGAACTTCAATCTGATTGGCTGATTTCATCAGCCAATCAGAATTTTCCTACCTTAATTCCGATTGGCTGATAGAATCAGCCAATCGGAATTCGACGGACGCCATCTTGGATGACGTCATTTAAAGGAACCGTCATTCGGCGAGTAGGCGTTGGGAGAAGAGGATGTTCCGCGTCGGCTGGAAGATGATGGCTCCGGAAGAAAGAAGATTGAAGATGCTGCTTGATAGAAGACTTCATCCCGATGATGGACTTCCGACTTCAGCCCGATGATGGATTTCTTCAGTCGCCGCTTGGATCCAGACTTCAGCCCGAGGATGGACGTCACTCTTCAGCCCCCCGCTTGGGCTTGGATCAACACTTCCTAGGCTTGGATCAAGACTTCCGAGGACCGATCAGTGAACCTGGTATGGTGAAGATAAGGTAGGAAGATCTTCAGGGGCTTAGTGTTAGGTTTATTTAAGGGGGGTTTGGGTTAGATTAGGGGTATGTGGGTGGTGGGTTGTAATGTTGGGGGGGGTATTGTATGTGTTTTTTTTACAGGCAAAAGAGCTGAATTCTTTGGGGCATGCCCCGCAAAGGGCCCTGTTCAGGGCTGGTTAGGTAAAAGAGCTTTGAACTTTTGTAATTTAGAATAGGGTAGGGCATTTTTTTTATTTTGGGGGGCTTTGTTATTTTATTAGGGGGCTTAGAGTAGGTGTAATTAGTTTAAAATTGTTGTAATATTTTTCTAATGTTTGTAAATTATTTTTTGTAACTTAGTTCTTTTTTATTTTTTGTACTTTAGTTAGTTTATTTCATTGTATTTATTTGTAGGAATTGTATTTAATTAATTTAGTGATAGTGTAGTGTTTGGTTTAATTGTAGATAATTGTAGGTATTTTATTTAATTAATTTATTGATAGTGTAGTGTTAGGTTTAATTGTAAATAATTGTAGGTATTTTATTTAATTAATTTATTGATAGTGTAGTGTTAGGTTTAATTGTAACTTAGGTTAGGATTTATGTAAAATAATTACAAAGTTGCCTGTAAAATAAATATTAATCCTAAAATAGCTATAATATAATTATAATTTATATTGTAGCTATATTAGGGTTTATTTTACAGGTAAGTATTTAGCTTTAAATAGGAATAATTTATTTAATAAGAGTTAATTTATTTCGTTAGATTTAAATTATATTTAACTTAGGGGGGTGTTAGTGTTAGGGTTAGACTTAGCTTATCCATTTATTACAGTAGCGGCGAGATTCGGTCGGAAGATTAGGGGTTAATAAGTGTAGGCAGGTGGAGACGACGTTGAGGGGGGCAGATTAGGGCTTAATAAATATAATATAGGGGTCGGCGGTGTTAGGGGCAGCAGATTAGGGGTACATAAGGCTAACGTAGGTGGCGGCTCTTTGCGGTCAGCAGATTAGGGGTTAATTATTGTAGGTAGCTGGCGGCGACGTTGTGGGGGGCAGGTTAGGGGTTAATAAATATAATATAGGGGTCGGTGGTGTTAGGGGCAGCAGATTAGGGGTACATAAGGATAACGTAGGTGGCGGCTCTTTGCGGTCGGCAGATTAGGGGTTAATTATTGTAGGTAGCTGGCGGCGACGTTGTGGGGGGCAGGTTAGGGGTTAATAAATATAATATAGGGGTCGGCGGTGTTAGGGGCAGCAGATTAGGGGTACATAAGTATAACGTAGGTGGCGGTCAGGTACATAAGAATTAAGACATTGGTGTGCTAATATAGGATTTGTTAAGATATTATCTAGACAATAGAGTTTCAATATTTATATAATAATAGGAGTCAAAGATATGGAGGATATCTAGGTTGAGAACAGAGAGATAACATTTGACGTAAATTATAGCACCGACTTTATGACCTTAAATACAGAATGCGCACAGTGAGATCAAAACATGTGTGACTGGGGCATAGAGAAATGAAGTCTCAGTTTTATAATACAGGTAACTAGTGGTCCCTACTCTCAAATAAGGGGTATTCTATACGCTGAAAATAGTGAGAGGAAGGGAGCTGGCATTTATCAGGCCTCCCGTAGGCCTGCGTATATAGGGGGATGAGGGATGCAGCAAGAGCCGCTCATAATGGGGGGGATAGGGGAGAGGGGAAGGGAAGGGGGGGCGGAGCCAGATTTGTCTTAAGAATATAAACTACAGGGCGATGTGAAATGGAATGGAGTAGGATCTCAGGGCTTTTGAGTATACTCCTGGAAAACATCTCTAAAATATGAAACCTTGCATAGAGGGTACAAATAAACTAATGTACTGAGATTAGCATGACACAAGTTAGCTCTATAAGTATAAAGTACTCTCCTGGGTCCTTCGTTAGGCAGGTGAGAGGTAATATAATAAGTAAAACAGGGATGTGTCAAGGTGCCCCTCTTGAAGCGTAGGATTACATAGGATAAATAGAACCATCTATCATGCATCTCAATATGTGAAACATAACAGCCTAACATAATCTTCTATATTGTTACCTGGTGTACACAAAATTAAAGATGTGATCCAAATTGTGATGATGACTCTGAAGGGACTTAAAAGTCCACCTCTGTATTTGAGGTAGTGAGATATCATGTAATCTGGATTGATACCAGGAGAGACGTATAAGTAGTGATGTAATAGCAGTATAGTAGAGGATAAAAGAACACTGTACAGAATGAAGCACAGTCAACATTCAGATGTATGCTAATACAGGCTGCAGTAAAGGGAGTCAAAATTGCCTGAGTGAGGCCTAGGAGTTATACTATGTCCATGTTACAGGTTATTTAGTGAAGTTATAGGCATAATATATTACAAAAATAGTCAGCTAGTTGATATACAGTGTAACCAAATGTAGCTCATATATAGATATGAGTGAACAAGTGAACGCTAAGTACTCATGTGATACCCAAAGATATGTCTAGTTATAGGGGGTGGTAATTATCATTAAATGAGAGACCTCTAGATGTAGAATTAAACAGTTATCTGCCTTGAGTTCATAATTCTCCTATTCCCAGGGTTGCAATCACCAATTTGTGAAACACTAGCAGTTAAAGGGGCATTCAAAGAAATGGAATGTGATGTGTAAAGCTAACCCACATGTGGGGAAGGCCAACCAGGACCCCAACACTATTATATTTGAGCAGTAAACTATTACAAAGTGGTATTTGGGGCTAGAGGTTGTATCAGAATGAACGTTTCAATCTAATAGGCATTTTCAAGTATATTAAGAAACTAAAATTATAGCATGGTTACTGAGCTTGGTCCCTAACAAGGCTCTATGATATAGGGTGTTCTAACATAAAACAAGGGGCTATATCTTGAGATCAGCTGATGGGCATCATGTAGATATTTCCCCCCTAGATAGATATTATAAAATTAGTATAAAAACAACATTAAACTGAGGGATATAAGGCGCCCACACATATTGAGTGCTATTCCAGTCTCCTAGACTAGTTGGAAATAAAATGTAGTGGTTAGTAGTATATAATTAGTCAACCTCTTGCTTACATATCTTGAATCTCAGAAGAGAGGTGCACACTAATAGTTTCAGAGTTGGGAGCACTCCAATAAAAAGCAGACCATACAGGGCTAGCATATATGTGGACCTTATATTGCAGGACCAGGGGTTTCAACCAACTTTTATTGGGCTCATAACAATAGTAAACAGAATTGGAACAGTAATATGTGAACAAGAACTCATAGTCTCCTTGTCAGCTATAACATATTTCCATATGCTACTGAGCATTAAAAGTTTAGCCATATAATATAACATAATCAAAATAAAGGAATGAACAAGGGAGCCCCCTTAGCTAATATAAAAAAAAGTCTTGCAAATATTAAGCTATGCCTGCTTTCAGTTGTCGTGAGCTGTCTATATGGTGATTAGCAGTGTACCCCTGCATAATAAGCCAGAATGTGAACATGACAGTGAACCATGTAATCCATGCTCGCCATGAACAAGAACCATACTGAAGTAACATACAAACTCGCCAATGTCTCTTAACATGTAGACTGTCCTTGCTTACTTGAGGAGACTTTGTGGAGGACAGGGATGCCATGGGAGCGTGCAGTAACTTGGCTAATAGAAACCAAAATAAAGTTTTCAACAATGCCTATATTACTAATCATAAGTCAGGTAACACGTATCAAACTAATAAAGTAACCGGAACTCTTAAAAAAAACAGACAGTCACAAATATAACGTGGTGTATGTAAAACAAGGTGTTTCAGAAGAATGAGAACTGAAGTCTTATTTTTACTGCGCTGTGTCCGTTGTCTTCAACCAATTCCCACTGCGTTGCAAGGTAAGTAAAGAATATATCCAGTTTGAAACTGTGCGAGTGGTGGTGCCGGTATGGTCACAAAATGGAAACATCCTGCACCCTTCCCAGGCGTCGCAATCAGAAAAGTTCCACTAGTGTCCATCTGAGGTTCAATGCCCAGTCTTGGGTCGACCCGCGATCTGTCTAGGGAGAAGATGAGCTCTGGTGTGAAAACCCCCGCAGGATCTGACCAGTGTCCATCAGGTAAGAGTAGAATGCTACCGCTCATGGGAGATAATATTAAGAGCCGCGGGGACTTTGGTTCCCAGCGCTTAGACCATGTCTCATCCGCTTTAACGGAAGCGAGCTGTTGAGAGCTGGGAAGACTGCAGAGGTCTATTGATTCCTTCATTTGACGGAGGGTATCTTCCTCATGTACGTTTTCTGCGTGCTGGAGGGAATCATAACTCACTTGCGGTATATCCGATATTTCTTTACTCGGATTACCGATGGGTCCACTTGCTATTGGCTCTGCTTGGGTCCGATGCATAGCTGAGTTGAGCGTCCCAATAAGTTCGGAGTGTCTGACATCTAATTCAATCATTAGGTTGTGTAGTAGAGATATTACTTGTACCTCCATAGTGTGACACACGGATAGCCACTAATATAAAAAATTGCGTAGAGCTGTTTCCTGATATGGTCACTCACCACGGACTATTATCGTAGTAGGCCCAGAAGATTTTCATGTGCTTGTAGAGGCTATCACCATAAATTCAATGCCTGTAGCACTTGCACCTTACAGTCCAGGACTTAGTGAAATGTAAAACCTAAGATAGAGGTATTGATCGTAAGTAATATAAGAAGATATTTAATTCAGCATCGGGAGCTCTAAGAATATGCGTCCTGTTGCTTCGGTAGTTGGCTCCGCCCCCCAGTTAAGAGCTTTATAAACCGGCGTTAGCCCAGAAAGCTCTTAACTACTGACTTTTTTCTGCGGCTGGAGTTTTGTCGTTAGATTTCTAACGCTCACTTCAGACACGACTCTAAATACCGGAGTTAGAAAGATCCCATTGAAAAGATAGGATACGCAATTGACGTAAGGGGATCTGCGGTATGGAAAAGTTGCGGCTGGAAAGTGAGCGTTAGACCCTTTCCTGACTGACTCCAAATACCGGCGGTAGCCTAAAACCAGCGTTAGGAGCCTCTAACGCTGGTTTTGACGGCTACCGCCAAACTCTAAATCTAGGCCTTTGTAAGTATTTTAGCTAGGTAGTTAATAAATAGTTAATAACTATTTAATAACTATTGTACCTAAATACAAAGTTGCCTGTAAAATAAATATAAATCCTAAAATAGCTACAATGTAATTATTAATTATATTGTAGCTATCTTAGGGTTTATTTTACAGGTAAGTATTTATTTTTAAATAGGAATAATTTAGTTAATAATAGTAATTTTATTTAGATTTATTAAAATAATATTAAAGTTAGGGGGGTGTTAGTGTTAGACTTAGGTTTAGGGGTTAATAAGTTTAATATATGTGGCGGCGGTATAGGGGGGCAGGATAGGGGTTAATAAGTTTAATATAGGTGGCGGAGGGGTCCGGGAGCGGCGGTTTAGGGGTTAATGAGTTTAATGTAGGTGGCGGCGGTGTAGTGGGGGGCAGGATAGGGGTTTATAAATGTAATTTAGGTGGCGGTGGGCTCCGGGTGCGGCGGTTTAGGGGTCAAACTATTTATTTAGTTGTGGCGGGGTCCGGGATCCGCAGAATAGGGGTTAATAACTTTAATATAGGTGGTGGCGGTATAGGGGGCGGCAAATTAGGGGTTAAATAGGTATAATGTAGGTGGCAGCGGGGTCTGGGAGCGGCGGTTTAGGGGTTAATACATTTATTAGAGTTGCAGCGGGGTCCAGGAGTGGCGGTTTAGGGGGTAATAACTTTATTTAGGTGCGGGGGGCTCCGGGAGCGGCAGTTTAGGGGGTAAAACAGTGTAGTTTAGTGTGGGTGCTTAGTGACAGGCTAGCAAGAAAGCTGCCAAGAAGCCAATGAGCAGCGAGATCGATGACTGTCAGTTAACAACAGTCCGCTGCTCATCGCTCCGTACTTGGTGCGCGGCTTCTTGATAACTTTGGCAAACGTATTCAGGTCCGCGGCAGCGATGGTAGGCGAGATTAGGTGAGCTTATTGGGCCGGTGAATGCAGGAAAGTAGACGGCTTCATAACTAGAGGCCATGGTGTATTCTCAGATACAACATGATTTACGCACTGTATTTTCTTCATTATACTTGCCTTGTGTGTATTTACTACAATGTTCCATACGAGCAGTACTGTATATGAAATATTGGTGCCCTAATGTTTAGACTTGCAGCCATTCATTTGTGTCTTTGCAGGTGCTTGACCAATAAGTTATTAATTGATGTACTGTATGCTCTTTAAAGTGTTTAGCCTTAAATAGGCTTATGGACAGGTGCACAAAACGCATCTGCATGTGAACCTGTCCATTCTTTACTTGATGGTTTTATTCTCGTGCTGACTGTTTTGTCGCTATGTTCTTAATTTTTTTAATTCATTTTTGAAGTTTTATCCACTGGATTTGGATGTGATCTGTTCTACTTCTACTTGCCATTTATGCTCAGTGTGCTATTTCGTTTTGGATACTTTGTTGAACTACTGTTTGGGGCGTGAGTGGCAGTTCCACCCATAGTAGCAGCCTCTGCATTGGTCTAGGTAAAGGGGTGTGTTGCCGCCCACGCTCCATTGTTCCTCTGTACTGAAAACGAAAGACGGATCGTGAAGTGAGTGCTCCTAACTACAGTAAACTGTGTGTGTTGTATATATATCGACCGCTAGCAAGGGGTATCAATCAACCCGATCGTATGAGATTGGGCGGATTGATGTCCACAGCCTCAAAGGCGGTGGACCAGTTAAGTAGCTGCGGTCCCAACAAGTCTCGCAATCCCAATAACATTTTTTAAAGTGCTCTAACCCGTCATGAAATATGAATATTTCACATTCCAATGCTCTTCACATAGATGAATATGTTGTATTTATTCATAAATACACATTTCTACATATACATATCATGTTTTTTTGGTAAAATATATATCTATATCCATACATATATATATTTATATATATACATGTAGAACAGACAAGCACTCCAGATATCAGGATACAAATGCCTGGGGTGCAACAGAAAGGGTAGAACAAGCAAAAAAGAGAGAGTGCGCTCTAAATTTCTAAAAAGTCCTGGCGAGTGCACTCTCTCTTTTTTGCTTATTTATATATATATATATATATATATATATATATATATATATATATATATATATATATATATATAAAAGGTATAGGACAAGACAGGCGCCAGGGGCACACTTCGTGTAATACGTTCAAGTAAATGACAAATAATAGACAGTGGGAAAAATCCACGCTCACCTGGGTAAACCTCAAGATATGAGGTATTTTATGGCACTAGTGTTAGTATACTCTCACTCCTCGCGGTCCTTCTGTAAATCCACTGTTCCTTATGAGTTCCTGGGTCTCTGGAGTGTCCCCAATGTTTCCTCAATTATAAGGGACAATATGGGATATGGGAGTAGGAGAGAATGTGTACTATTTTATCTGTATCAAAATATACACTACTAACACCATACGGGTAAAACCAGGTATTTAATCACACAAATATATATACATAAAATATTAACAGTAACAAGCATAAATGACCATTTTAGTCCATAAATGGTCTTTTATGTTTTATAAATGGACTAAAATGGTCTTTTATGCTTGTTACTGTTAATCAAAATTCATTAAAATTATGGTAGAGATAAAAGCATGAGATTAAAATCCTCCATATCGCAAAAGTAAATCAATAGAAATTATTGCATAGGCAATTAGCAAATCTAGGCAAGTATTCCCCCTTGCCTTCACCAAAAAAAAACCCCTCCATATACATTGTTACCAATGCACCAGAGGATTCTGGGTAAGATATGCAATATTTTAATGAATTTTGATTTTGCCCTGGAATGAGCTTTAGCTAGTACCAATCAAAAATCTTTCTACTGCTGATGAGTTCTAATAAGAACGAAACGGCTGTCCAGTAGTGATTTTTGTATTTTCTACATTTACCCCATTAGGGGATCACTGTGTATTAACAAATGGCTAGATTACGAGTTTTGCGGTAAGAGCTGCTCGGTAATAACTTGCAAGTTATTGTCACCACTCACTTACCTACAGCGATGGTATTACAGGTTTATAAAAACCCGGCGTTATCAGGCAAAAAGTGAGCGTAGAGCAAAGGCGTTATCAGGCAAAAAGTGAGCGTAGAGCAAAATTGAGCTCCATACTGCACTCCAATACCAGCGCTGCTGAAAGCTGCGGTGAGCTGGTCTTACGTGCTCATGCACGATTTTCACTTAGACATCAATGGGGAGAGCCGGCTGAGAAAAAGTCTAACACTTGCAATAAAGGAGCGTAAAGCTCCGTAACGCAGCCCCATTGATTCCTATGGGGAAACAAAATTTATGTTTACACCTAACACCCTAACATGAACCTCGAGTCTAAACACCCCTAATCTTACACCTATTAACCCTTAATCTGCCGCTCCGGACATAACGACACCTACATTATACTTATTAACCCCTAAACTGCCGCACTCCCGCAAACACTAGTTAAATATTATTAACCCCTAATCTGCCGCCCCTAACATCGCCGCCACCTAGCTATATTTATTAACCCCTAATCTGCCGCCCCCAACGTCGCCACCACTATACTAAATTTATTAACCCCTAAACCTAAGTCTAACCCTAACACCCCCTAACTTTAGTATAATTAAAATAAATCTAAATAAAACCTACTATTAACCCCTACGATCCTGATCTCTTCCAGCCGCTTTCAAGATATTGCCGTGAAGCCTCGATATTGAGGCATCATGGCAATACCTTTTCTGGCACACCGATGTAGAGAGGGCCATCTCTGCATCGGCCAGCGATGGTGCCGATCGTTGGTGGGTGGGAGCAGCTGCAGGGAGGAGGGTGGGTGGCCCATCGCTGGGAATCTTTTGCCGGATTAGTCCCCGGTGCGTGCGGGAGCGTGCACAGGGGTAGAGCTGCGTGCGCGCGCATGCGAGTGCGTGGACCCCCACAATCTAAACCGTCCGGTTGTGGTGGGAGCGGGTGGTGATATGGTGGGAGAGGGTGATGGGGGTTAAATTTTTATTTTTAAAAGGGATCTGGGAGAGGGGGAGGGGTGTATTGAGGGGGGGCAGCTACACTACAGAAAAATAAAAAAATATATTAAAAATGCACAAAAGTTTGAAAAGTGGGTACTGGCAGACAGCTGCCAGTACCCAAAATGGCATCAAATAGTGAGAGGGGGAGGATTAGAGAGCTGTTTGGGGGGCTCAGGGAGGTTGGGTGCTAAAGGGGGATCCTACACAGCAGCATATGTAAATATGCTAAAAAAATTTTAAAAGATAGCTTTTATTTTAGTACTGGCAGACTTTCTGCCAGTACTTAAGATGGCAGGGGCAATTGTGGGGTGGGGGAGGGAGGGAAGAGAGCTGTTTGGGAGGGATCAGAGGGTGGGATGTGTCAGGTGGGAGGCTGATCTCTACACTAAAGCTACAATTAACCCTGCAAGCCCCTTCACTGCTAGCCATAATACATGTGTGATGCATATCGGCATTTAGCGGCCTTCTAATTACCAAAAGGCAACTCCAAAGCCATATATGTCTGCTATTTCTGAACAAAGGGGATCCCAGAGAAGCATTTACAACCATGTGTGCCATAATTGCTCAAGCTGTTTGTAAATAATTTCAGTGACAAACCTAATGTTTGTGAAAAAATTTGTGAAAAAGTGAACAATTTTTTTTATTTGATCGCATTTGGCAGTGAAATGGTGGCATGAAATATACCAAAATGGGCCTAGATCAATACTTCGGGATGTATTCTAAAAAAAATAAATATATACACGTCAAGGGATATTCAGGAATTCCTGAAAGATATCAGTGTTCCTATATAACTAGCGCTAATTTTGAAAAAAAGTGGTTTGGAAATAGCAAAGTGCTACTTGTACTTATTGCCCTATAACTTGCAAAAAAAAAGCAAAGAACATGTAAACATTGGGTATTTCTAAACTCAGGACAAAGATTAGAAACTATTTAGCATGGGTGTTTTTTGGTGGTTGTAGATGTGTAACAGATTTTGGGGGTCAAATTTAGAAAAAGTGTGTTTTGTTCCATTTTTTCCTCATATTTTATATTTTTTTTATAGTAAATTATAAGATATGATGAAAATAATGGTATATTTAGAAATTCAATTTAATGCAAGAAAAACGTTATATAATATGTGTGGGTACAGTAAATGAGTAAGAAGAAAATTACAGCTAAACACAAACACAGCAGAAATGTAAAAATAGCCCTGGTCCTTAAGGGAAAGAAATTGAAAAATGGCCTTGTCCTTAAGGGGCTAATAACTAAATAATTCCTATTTAAAAATAAATACTTACCTATAAAATAAACCCTAAGCTAGTACAATATAACTAATAGTTACATTGTACTATCTTATGGTTTATTTTTATTTTACAGGCAAGTTTGTATTTATTTTAACTAGGTAGAATAGTTACTAAATAGTTATTAACTATTTACTAACTACCTAACTAAAATAAATACAAATTTACCTGTAAAATAAAACCTAACCTGTCTTACACTAACACCTAACCTTACACTACAATTAAATCAATTACCTATTACCTAAATGAAATACAATTACCTAAATTACAACAAAAACAAACACTAAATTACACAAAATAAAAAAATTTTTTTATCAGATATTTAAACTAATTACACCTAATCTAATAGCCCTATCAAAATAAAAAAGCCCCCCCAAAAAAAAAAAAAAAAACCCTAGCCTAAACTAAACTACCAATAGCCCTCAAAAGGGCCTTTTGCGGGGCATTGCCCCAAAGAAATCAGCTCTTTTACCTGTAAAAAAATACAAACACCCCCAATAGTAAAACCCACCACCCACACAATCAACCCCCCAAATAAATTCCTAACTAAAAAAAACTAAGCTCCCCATTGCCCTGAAAATGGCATTTGGATGGGCAGTGCCCTTAAAAGGGCATTTAGCTCTTTTTCAATTGCCCAAACCCTAATCTAAAAATAAAACCCACCCAAAAAACCCTTAAAAAAACCTAACACTAACCCCCGAAGATCCACTTACAGTTTTGAAGAACGGACATCCATCCTCAACGAAGCCTGGAGAAGTCTTCATCCAAGCGGCAAGAAGTCCTCAACGAAGCCGGGAGAAGTCTTCATCCAAGCCAGCAGAAGTGGTCCTCCAGACAGGCAGAAGTCTTCATCCAGACGGCATCTTCTATCTTCATCCATCCGGCGCGGAGCGACTTCATCTTCAAGACATCCGGCGCGAAGCATCCTCTTCTTTCCACGGCTAACGACGAATGAAGGTTCCTTTAAATGATGTCATCCAAGATGGCGTCCCTTGAATTCCGATTGGCTGATAGAATTCTATCAGCCAATCGGAATGAAAGGTGAAAAAATCCTATTGGCTGATGCTATCAGCCAATAGGATTGAGCTTCAATCCTATTGGCTGATCCAATCAGCCAATAGGATTGAGCTTGCATTCTATTGGCTGTTCCAAGTTAAAATAAATACAAACTTGCCTGTAAAATAAAAATAAACCCTAAGCTAGATACAATGTAACTATTAGTTATATTGTAGATAGCTTAGGGTTTATTTTATTGGTAAGTATTTAGTTTTAAATAGGATTAATTTATTTAATTATGTTAAATTTATTTTGTTAATTTAAATTATATTTAAGTTAGGGGAGGTTAGGGTTAGACTTAGGTTTAGGGGTTAATAACTTTATTATAGTGGCAGCGACGTTGGCAGCGGCAGATTAGGGGTTAATACATTTAATATAGTTGCGTCGACGTTGGGGGGGTTGGCAGATTAGGGGTTAATAACTATAATGTAAGTGTCGGCGATGTTTGGGGCAGCAGATTAGGGGTTTATAAGTATAATGTAGGTGGCGGCGGTGTCCGGAGAGGCAGATTAGGGGTTAATAATATAATGTAGGTGTCAGCGATATCGGGAGCGGCAGATTAGGGGTTAATAAGTGTAAGATTAGGGGTGTTTAGACTCGGGGTTCTTGTTAGGGTGTTAGGTGCAGACGTAAATTTTCTTTCCCCATAGGAAACAATGGGGCTGCGTTAGGAGCTGAACGCTGCTTTTTTGCAGGTGTTAGGTTTTTTTTCACCCAGCTCAGCCCCATTGTTTCCTATGGGGAAATCGTGCACAAGCACGTTTTGCCAGCTTACTGCTACCGTAAGCAACGCTGGTATCGAGGTGAGATGTGGAGCTAAATTTTGCACAACGCTCACTTTTCTGAGGCTAACGCCGGCTTGCAGAAAACTCGTAATACCAGCGTTGTTTAAAGGGAGCAGTAAGAAAAAAAAGGAGCATTAGCAACGCACAGCCTTACCGACAAAACTCGTGATCTAGCCGTTAGGGTTTATTTTATAGGTATTTAGTTTTAAATAGGAATTATTTAGTTATTAATAGTAGGTTTTATTTAGATTTATTTTAATTATATTTAAGTTAGGGGGTGTTAGGGTTAGACTTAGGTTTAGGGGTTAATAAATTTAGTATAGTGGCGGCGACGTTGGGGGCAGCAGATTAGGGGTTAATAAGTGTAGGTAGCGGCGATGTTAGGGGTGGAATATTGGGGTTAATAATATTTAACTAGTGTTTGCGAGGCGGGAGTGCGGCGGTTTAGGGGTTAATATGTTTATTCTAGTGGCAGCGATGTCCGGAGCGGCAGATTAGGGGTTAATAATTTTATTTTAGTGTTTGCGATGCGGGAGAGCCTTGGTTTAGGGGTAAATAGGTAGTTTATGGGTGTGTTAGTGTACTTTTTAGAACTTTAGTTATGAGTTTTATGTTACAGCTTTGTAGCGTAAAACTCATAACTACTGACTTTCAGTTTATGGTATGGATCTTGGCGTTATAGGGTGTACCGCTCACTTTTTGGCCTCCAAGACAGACTCGTAATACCAGCGCTGTGGAAGTCCCATTGAAAAAAGACTTTACGCAAATTGCGTAATTTAATTTGCGTTAAGGCCAAAAAAGTGTGCGGTGCCCCTAAACCTGCAAGACTCGTAATACCAGCGGTAGTGAAAAAGCAGCGTTATGAGCCTTAACGCTGCTTTTTCACTCATACCGCAAAACTCGTAATCTAGCCGATTGTATTTGAAGCAAAAAACTGAGATATTACATATCTAATTTGCATATATTACCTAGAATCCTTTGGTGCATTGGTAACAATGTATATGGAGTTTTTTTTGGCTGAAGGCAAGCAGGGTGGCTTGCCTAGATGTGCTAATTGCCTATGCAATCATTTCTATTGATTTACTTTTGCGATATGGAGGATTTTAATCTCATGCTTTTATCTCCACCATAATTTTAATATATATATATATATGTAGTGAAGAAAGTATATCAAGCACATTTATTTTACAATGTGTCTCTTCTGTGTTTTAAAGTATACAATCTCTTTATTAAAAATATTATAAATATTTAAAAACAAAGAATAAAAAAACAATATATAATGAGAAAGTACTAAGAAAAACCTGACTAGATAAAATGCAGGGTAATGGGTGTTTAATATCCTCCTATAGGCTGAAGAACATCCCTGGTGTACCTCTGATGAAATGGACTAGGTATCCACAAGACATCACTTATGGTTTCTTCGATCCACTTCCAGTTTCACGAGAAGATGCCGGCAGACATACATGCCAAACACCAGGGATTTTCTTCAGCCTCTAAGAAGATTTTAAACACAATCCTTTTATACAAGATAAGTCTTGTGATTTTTAAACTTTTACACATTTGCATCTCAATATTTTTATTTTTCGAGTTTCTCACCACATGGTCAACTTGTATGATCATAGTTTACTCCTCATACTTATAACAGGTGGCTTAAAACTCCTATTTGACCTATATAAAAACCATTACTCTTTATCTAGTCAGTTATTTTCTTAGTACTCTCTCATTATATATTGTTTTTTTCCTTTGATTTTAAATATTTATAATATTTTTAATAAAGAGATTGTTTTTAGCAAGAACCTTATTTACTGCCTATTGAATTCCTCTTCTGGATTTGGATATAGTGAATTGCACGGAAGCATTGCACTCACGAGAGCGCACTTCCATAGGCTCCAATAGGAGCCTCCTTCTGCTGGCACAGAACTTAAGCGCAGCGAAGGGGGTAAGTAGCACAGCGATGGCAGCAATTTGTAAATATATATGTATATGAATATATACATATACTGTATATGTATGTGTTAATATGTGTACAAGCATATACATATATTTTTACAGGGAACACAGAGTTCCCATAGACTGCAATGCAAAGGCATTTTTCAGTGCCGTTTTTTCTAACGTCCCACACCCGTCAACTTTTAACCCCTTAAAACTGCCTATTTTGGGGCACTTTTAGAACATTAACCAGAAATCTAATCTCTGGTTAATTTTCTGAGCACTAATTGCTACCGTGAGCTCGCGGTAGCAATAACCAACCACTTGTGATTGCCGTTCGCAGGCCCGATAAATTAGCGCTCCACTTGTAATCTAGCCCTTAACAGGGTGCTGATGAAAAGAAATATATAACAAATACAAATGAAATTGATACTTTTTCAGTATTCAAATTTATATCTTTTAATAAAAGCCTTTTCTGTATTTTGATGCACACTCAAAAATATGCTTGAACTGTGCTTTTAGTATGATTTTAAAGGGACAGTCTACCCCAGAATTTGTATTTTTTTAAAAGATAGATAATCCCTTTATTACACTTTACCCAGTTTTGCATAACAAACAAGGTTATATTAATACACTTTTTAACTCTGTGATTACCATGTATCTATGCCTCTGCAAACTGCCCCCTTATTTCATTTCTTTTGACAGGCTTGCATTTTAGCCAGTCAGTGCTGACTCCTAGGTAACTCCACAGGCATGAGCACAATGTTACCTTTATGGCACACATGAACTAACATCCTCTAGTTGTGATTTGTTTTTCAAAATGCCTTCAGCTAAGAGACAGCCTTTAAGGGTTAAGAAATTAGCATATGATCCTACCTAGGTTTTGTTTTCAACTAAAAATACCAAGAGAACAAAGCAAAGTTTATTTTTGACTTGACTGTCCTTTTAACTTATTTTGACATTAAATACAATTACATTAAATACAATATTCACAGTGTACATTAAATAGAACAGTTACTTTAAATAAGACTTTTAGTATGAAATTTAAATAAAATATGTGCTGTGTTTTTAAATAATTAAAGGAATTCATTAAATAATTTGAATGAATATTAAAGGGACAGTAACCATTACACACTTTTGTCTAAAAAACTAGTCTACCTTTAAAATAATAATTCTATCTAACAATGCAGAGCAGATGTGCTGTGAAAGCGTTTTTATTTGTATTCTAAACTTACAAAATCATGGCTCCCCTGGCGCCCCATGAAGCTGGAGAATTCTTTATAATTCTTCCATCATGGCCTCTGCTGCCAACAGCAGAGCAAACGTCCATCTTCACAGATTTTGACAGTGTGCATCCCCCTATGTCCTGCGCATGTGCAGTAGTCATAGCCAGCTACTATACACACAGTGAATCTCAATGCTTCATGCATTGAGATTTCCTGATTGAGACTGAAAGGTGAATTACCCCTTAGAGCCAAATGAGCAAGACTATTACAGTTTAGTTTAAAAATTTAAATACTCCCATAGCGCATCTGCTCTACATTGTTATATAAAATTATCTTAAAGGTAAACTAGTTGTTTTTTTTTAACAAAAATGTGTAACTGTTACTGTCCCTTTAACAATACAATTTTAATGAATACTTTAATTAAGATTTATACTTTCAATTTGATTTGTAAATGCTTATTCTATTGAGCACTATAATAAACATAGGGTATATACACATCATGTAAGATAAGAACTGTATTTCAAAGTTTCCTTTCTTGAGCAGGCAGAAATGTGCCCTTCTGAGAGAATGCATGAATGTGTGATTAAAGGGACACTGTACCCAAATTTTTTCTTTCGTGATTCAGATAGGGCATGACATTTTAAGCAATTTTCTTCATTCTCTTGGTATCTTTATTTGAAATGCAAGAAAGTAAGTTTAGATGCCGGCCCATTTTTGGTGATCAACCTGGGTTGTTCTTGCTGATTGGTGGATAAACTTATCCCCCAATAAAAAAAATGCTGTCCAGAGTTCTGAATAAAAAAAAAAGCTTAGATGTCTTCTTTTTAAAATAAAGATAGCAAGAGAACGAAGAAAAATTGATAATAGGAATAAATTAGAAAGTGGCTTAAAATTGCATGCTCTATCTGAACCATGAAAGGAAAAATTTGGGTTCAGTGCCCCTTTAAGTAAATGTGGTTGTGCCAATAAACATGAAGGGTGAATACTGGTGGTGGACCTGTCCTTTCACTGCCTTTTCTTATCTTTATATTTTAAATTTAATTTATTTTCTTTATCCTTGTTTTAGACATAACATTGGACAAATAGAAAAGGAACTGCTAAGCATATTCAGAGCAGCCGGCACCTGTGAGATTTTGTGAGTGGTAGACTAATAAATGGGGATGTTATCCATCCACCAGCACCCACTAGAAACACTACTGAAAGCACCCCTAAACAGTTGCCTACATTGCTCAATGATACAAATCTAGTTTTGACTAAATACATTACCATACATAACACCTACAACATCATGGCTCATTTTGGCATCTTAAGCCACAATTCAATAAATGCCAACCACTCTGTATTTAAGATAACCTTATAAAGGTAATTTTAGACCTATGAGTAAAATACTAATACCAAGCTATATTTTAGGTAAATGCATTAACGCTTCCAGTTAAACTTGTATGGTTAGCTGAAGCTTTGAACTCTCACTATTATGTAACAAAACTAGTTACTAGTTACAGATTTTCTCACACTGCCCATTTTGAAACAGGTTTATTTCTCATACACATCGGCAGACAATTTGTTGTATCCTCCAGGAACCACCTTTATATAGAGTTCAGTTCTCAGGCGGACGAGACAAATTTTTTTTGTCAGAGTAATCTAGAAAACCTGAGTTTGAGGTGTAGTAGTCATAAATATTACATCAGTTGTAAGATTCAGACAGGGCAACTCTTAATGCATCTCAGGTGTGACATTATTATTAAAACTGTGGCACACCCTGCAATGCGTACATACAACACATGAAAAAAATAAATAAATAGCTGCTATATTTATCTGTGCCTGCTCCTTTCTAGTAATTTCTGTTGAAGAATAATTTGGGATATTTGTTCAATGTGTATATTTTTATATAACCCAGCAGAGTTGTCAACATTTTTGTTTAAAGGAACCAACTGATATTTTTTTCTGTAACAAGGTTAGAAAACAACTGTAAGAGATTGTATTAATCAGTATAAAAGTAAACACTACTATATAAACAAAACATAAGGATAAATGTTCGCAAAAACTAAATAGCTATATACACCTAGAAAACCTAGATTCATGTCCTCCTAAATGGCCGATACTTGTCAAGTTTGTCATTATCAAGGGATTTTCTTATTCAGTCTTATCAAAAATGTTTTTAAAAAAATGCATCAGCCCTTAAAGGGACAGTCTACATCAGAATTGCTTTTGTTTAAAATATAGATAATCTCTTTATTACCCATTCCCCAGTTTTGCATAAATCAACACAGTTATATTTATATATTTTTACCTCTGTGATTACCTTGTATCTAAACCTCTGCAGACTGCCCCCTTATTTCAGTTCTTTTGAGGGACTTGTATTTTAGCCAATCAGTGCTGACTCCTAGATAACTCCACAGGTGTGAACACAATGTTATCTATATGGCACACATGAACTAAAGCCCTCTATTTGTGAAAAACTGTCAAAATGCATTCAGATAAGAGGCAGCCTTCAAGTGCTAAGAAATTAGCATATGAGCCTATGTTTAGCTTTCAACTAATAATACCAAGAGAACAAAGCAAAATTGGTGATTAAAGCAAATTGGAAAGTTGTTTAAAGTTACATGCCCTATTTTAATTATGAAAGTTTATTTTGGACTAGACTGTCCCTTTAAAGGACAGCTAAATACAGTAGAATTGAATACATGACAAATACACAAAAAAAAATGGAAATTAAATAGCATTTACTTTGAATTTGAAATGAGCATTAGAGACGTATATTCTGCAGTTTAGTTCACTGCTGAATGTAGATGTAAGAGTCTGCTTGTGGTATTCGGCTCTTTTTGGAACCAAATATCTTCTTGTGCGAGTTAAACACACTAAGATCTGTGCAAATCTAGATCTTAGTGTGTTTCATTTGCACAAGAAGATATTTAGCTCTGAAAAGAGCTGGATACTGCAAGCTGCCTCTTACTTCCAAATGCTTGTCTCTAATACATATATTTTATGCACTTGTGCACTTGCTCAGTAGGAGCTAGAGCCTCAGAAAGTGTGCATATAAAAAGAATGTGCACATTCTAAAAATGGAAGTATAAGTTGTTTTAAATTGCACTCCCCATATGAATCATGACACTTTGATTGGAATACAGTTTACCCATTGTCTCCATGCAAGATATAGGGGGATTTTACGGTGGCCAAATGCACTTAAAATCAATTAAGAGGCTTCTTTAAAGAGCCACTAAAGACAAAATTAATCAGCAAAAAGGGACTGTAGACACCTTGTAATTACAAGATTTTTCTACAGTCTAGCACTGTTATAGTGGGTGAATTAATTAAAACATACTTTGCTACATGTGTTTATTAATAGCCAAACTCAACCTGCCACTTGGAGGAGCCAATCAGAACTTGTTACTAGAGTAGACACAGCTAGCCACTATCATTTTATTAGCAAACTTACATTGTGCATGTATATATAGCTAGCTAGCTAGATAAGCAGGTATTCTCTTCCTGCAGGCTCAGCTCATTAGGTGTTCTTGTCTTTTTTTTACGAGAGAAGGCATCCATGACTTCAGGAGGCCAATTATTGCAGTCTCTGTGTCAGGGTGCCAGGAATCAGATTGAAAAGAGAAGTGCAAAAATAATCACACATTTATTAATAAAAAAAAAATAATAAAAAGTCCACAAGTAAAATAACAAGACAGGAGTCAAAGCCAGAGCTGGTAGTCAGACAAGCTGAGTCAGTAACCAAAGCGAGTAGTCAGACGAGCCAGAATCAGGAACAAGGAGAACAGCATAGTCACGAACAAGCCAGCTATCAGGAACCAGAAGGGACATCAGACAGCCAGGTAATACACAGGAACTGGAACACAGGAACTCACAAACAGGTCTGAGACAACACAAGGGCAAAGCATACTGAACAGAGGCCCTTTAAATAATAAGTGATGACATCACAATTCCGAGACTGCAACCTGTCTCACACGGATGATGTTCACCAGTCTGGCAATAAGAGGGCATGCAGGAAAAGAGCAGCATCACACACTCTGCACCAGATTCAGTAAGAGAGGTGAGTAAAATGGCTGCCAGTAGCACATGGCAAACAAAGCAGGGAAAATCTGTTTAGTCAACTCAGTGAGTGGAGCAACTACTTGGGAAAAGTTCTTTATAAACTTGTGGTAATAATTGGAAAACCCCAATAATCTCTGTAGTTCTTTTAATGAGGTAGGTTGAGGCCATTCCAGAACTGCAGTAAGCTTAGAAGGATCCATGGCAAATCCCTCCTTTGAGATGACATAACCAAGGAACTGGATATGAACTTCATCAAACTCACATTTCTCCAGTTGGGCTACCAGAGAATTGTCCCGGAGGCAAAGAAGTACCTCTCTTACATGTTCATGATGCTCCTCGAGGGTGGAGGAGAAAATAAGGATGTCATCCAAATAGACAATGACAGTGCGATTGAGGAGGTCATGAAAGACATCGTTGACAAATGCTTGAAAGACTGCAGGGGCATTACACAGCCCAAAGGGCATTACGAGGTATTCGTAATGCCCTGATCTCGTGTTGAAGGCAGTCTTCCATTCATGCTCTGGGAAGATACAAATAAGATTGTACGCCCCACGTAGGTCTAGCTTTGTGAAGTAGTGAGCATTCTGAAGTGAATCATAACGTTCAGTGATCAAAGGAATGGGATAGTGATTCTTGATAGTGATATTGTTTAGGGCTCTGTAGTCAATACAAGGTCTGAGCCCACTATCCTTCTTAATGACAAAAAAGAAGCCAGCCCCGGCAGGAGAAGAGGAAGGGCGAATAAAACCATTAGCTAGGTTTTCTTGAATATAGTCCTCCATGGACTTTGTTTCAGCTTTGGAGAGTGGATAAGTCCTCCCTTTAGGAAGTGGGGCTCGATTTTGCAGTCAAAAGGACGGTGGGGTGGCAGCACATCAGCTACTTTCTTTTCAAACATATCTGTGAAATCCACATATACTAAGGGAAGGCTTGAAAGGGTCTGTAGACTGGCTATGGGGATGAGGTGCAGAGGAGTAACGTTAGCAAGGCAGGAGTGGAAGCAGGATGTACCCCAGGAGGCCAACTGTCCCTCAGCACAGTCGAACTGTGGATTGTGTATACAAAGCCAAGGAAGACCAAGGATGACCGGTTGTGCTGGAGAATGAATGACATGGAACTGCAGCTGTTCGGTATGAAGAACTCCCACAGTCAGGGTTAGGGGTGCTGATTGGAAATAGATTAAACCTGATCTAAGGGGAGTGTCATCCAGAGTAGTTATCTTGAGTCATTGCTTTTTTTTTTTTTTGCGCCAGGTACAGTTTCAGGCGGCACAGAGGGATGACGTTGCAGCAAGTGTGCCCAGAGCACCGCTGCATCCATAGCAACCACCCCAGCAACCGAAAAGAGCAAACTGCGTCCGTGGCAACGGCCACAGGAAAGAAAGCGGTGCGGCGTGACAGTGATTCAATGAGAAAAACCATGCAAAAATTAGACATGTGCAACACTCATAAAAATGTGTTTAGTTTTCATTAGTTAAATAAATAATTTTGTTTCAGCAATAGGAATGAGAGCTGCTTAAATCCTATTGGCTGTTTAAATGAGCCAATAGGATTTAAGCAGCTCTCATTCCATTTGGCTCATTTAAAGTTTTCAGCCAAGAGGAATGCAACGTTACCCCAATATAAAAGGGGTACCTTGCATGTAATCATCAGTGTGCGGCGGACGATCGCATGAAGAGGACCTTCATATCGGACTGATAGACCTCTGCCTGGACCCCTGCCTCCGCGCATTGACCACTCCGCCTCCACAGGGATGAAGAAGATGCTGGTCCCGCGATGGATGAAGATGGAGCCGCCTGGATGAAGATCTTTTGCTGGACTTCAGCAACTGTGATTACTGGGGTTAGTGTTAGGTACTTTTTGTTTGTTTTTTGGGGTGTTTTTTTTTTTAATGGGCCGAAAAAGAGCTGAATGCCCTTTTAAGGGCAATGCTCAAACAAATGCCCTTTTCAGGGCAATGGGTAATTATGATTTTTTTTAGTTAGTTTTTTTTTTTACTTTGGGGGGGGTGGGGGTTTGTAATGTTAGGGGTGTTTGTTTTTATTTGTTTGCAAAAGAACTGTTAACTTTAGGGCAATGCCCTACAAAAGGCCCTTTTAAGGGCCCTTGGTAGTTTATTATAGATTAGGGATTTTTTTTATTTTGGGGTGTTTTTTTTTTTTTTTTTTAAAGTGGGTATTAGAATAGGAATAATTTTTATTATTTTGGATAATTTCGTTTGTTATTTTTTGTCATGGTAGTTTTTTATTTTTTGTAATTTTAGTGTTTATTATTTTTTGTAATTGTAGTTTGAATTTTTTAGTAATCTTAGGTATATTTATTTTTAGTAATGTTAGGTTTTATTAGTTTAAGCATAGGCTTTATTTTTATTTCACTGGTAAGTTTGTATTTATTTTAACTAGGTAGTTAGCTAGCTTAGGTTTTTAGTTAGCTAGCTTAGGTTTTATTTTTATTTCACAGGTAAATTTGTATTTATTTTTAAATAGGTAGTTAGTTAATAATTGTAACTTTAATTTAGGTCTCTTTTAATTATGTTAAAGTTAGGGGTGTTAGGGGTTAATAGTTTAATTTAGGTTGTTGCGATGTGGGGGGCGGCAGTTTATGGGTTAATAGGTTTAGTTAGTGTTGGCGATTTTTGGGAACGGCGGTTTAGGGATTAATAGGTTAAGTTAGTTTTGGTGATGTTTGGGAATAGCAGTTTAGGGATTAATAGGTTTATTTAGTGTTTTAGATAGTGTCGGTGATGTCGGGGAACTGCGGTTTAGGGTTTAATAGGTTTATTTAGTGTTTTAGATAGTGTCGGTGATGTCGGGGAACTGCGGTTTAGTGTTTAATAGGTTTATTTAGTGTTTTAGATAGTGTCGGTGATGTCGGGGAACTGCGGTTTAGGGGTTAATAGGTTTAGTTAGTAAAAAGATCCAAAATCAAAGCCAAATATTAGAAAAGAAAAATCACTTTATTCCTTTAAAAATGAATAAGAAGAGGAAGGGCGAATAAAACCATTAGCTAGGTTTTCTTGAATATAGTCCTCCATGGACTTTGTTTCAGCTTTGGAGAGTGGATAAGTCCTCCCTTTAGGAAGTGGGGCTCGATTTTGCAGTCAAAAGGACGGTGGGGTGGCAGCACATCAGCTACTTTCTTTTCAAACATATCTGTGAAATCCACATATACTAAGGGAAGGCTTGAAAGGGTCTGTAGACTGGCTATGGGGATGAGGTGCAGAGGAGTAACGTTAGCAAGGCAGGAGTGGAAGCAGGATGTACCCCAGGAGGCCAACTGTCCCTCAGCACAGTCGAACTGTGGATTGTGTATACAAAGCCAAGGAAGACCAAGGATGACCGGTTGTGCTGGAGAATGAATGACATGGAACTGCAGCTGTTCGGTATGAAGAACTCCCACAGTCAGGGTTAGGGGTGCTGATTGGAAATAGATTAAACCTGATCTAAGGGGAGTGTCATCCAGAGTAGTTATCTTGAGTCATTGCTTTTTTTTTTTTTTGCGCCAGGTACAGTTTCAGGCGGCACAGAGGGATGACGTTGCAGCAAGTGTGCCCAGAGCACCGCTGCATCCATAGCAACCACCCCAGCAACCGAAAAGAGCAAACTGCGTCCGTGGCAACGGCCACAGGAAAGAAAGCGGTGCGGCGTGACAGTGATTCAATGAGAAAAACCATGCAAAAATTAGACATGTGCAACACTCATAAAAATGTGTTTAGTTTTCATTAGTTAAATAAATAATTTTGTTTCAGCAATAGGAATGAGAGCTGCTTAAATCCTATTGGCTGTTTAAATGAGCCAATAGGATTTAAGCAGCTCTCATTCCATTTGGCTCATTTAAAGTTTTCAGCCAAGAGGAATGCAACGTTACCCCAATATAAAAGGGCTACCTTGCATGTAATCCTCAGTGTGCGGCGGACGATCGCATGAAGAGGACCTTCATATCGGACTGATAGACCTCTGCCTGGACCCCTGCCTCCGCGCATTGACCACTCCGCCTCCACAGGGATGAAGAAGATGCTGGTCCCGCGATGGATGAAGATGGAGCCGCCTGGATGAAGATCTTTTGCTGGACTTCAGCAACTGTGATTACTGGGGTTAGTGTTAGGTACTTTTTGTTTGTTTTTTGGGGTGTTTTTTTTTTTAATGGGCCGAAAAAGAGCTGAATGCCCTTTTAAGGGCAATGCTCAAACAAATGCCCTTTTCAGGGCAATGGGTAATTATGATTTTTTTTAGTTAGTTTTTTTTTTTACTTTGGGGGGGTGGGGGTTTGTAATGTTAGGGGTGTTTGTTTTTATTTGTTTGCAAAAGAACTGTTAACTTTAGGGCAATGCCCTACAAAAGGCCCTTTTAAGGGCCCTTGGTAGTTTATTATAGATTAGGGATTTTTTTTATTTTGGGGTGTTTTTTTTTTTTTTTTTAAAGTGGGTATTAGAATAGGAATAATTTTTATTATTTTGGATAATTTCGTTTGTTATTTTTTGTCATGGTAGTTTTTTATTTTTTGTAATTTTAGTGTTTATTATTTTTTGTAATTGTAGTTTGAATTTTTTAGTAATCTTAGGTATATTTATTTTTAGTAATGTTAGGTTTTATTAGTTTAAGCATAGGCTTTATTTTTATTTCACTGGTAAGTTTGTATTTATTTTAACTAGGTAGTTAGCTAGCTTAGGTTTTTAGTTAGCTAGCTTAGGTTTTATTTTTATTTCACAGGTAAATTTGTATTTATTTTTAAATAGGTAGTTAGTTAATAATTGTAACTTTAATTTAGGTCTCTTTTAATTATGTTAAAGTTAGGGGTGTTAGGGGTTAATAGTTTAATTTAGGTTGTTGTGATGTGGGGGGCGGCAGTTTATGGGTTAATAGGTTTAGTTAGTGTTGGCGATTTTTGGGAACGGCGGTTTAGGGATTAATAGGTTAAGTTAGTTTTGGTGATGTTTGGGAATAGCAGTTTAGGGATTAATAGGTTTATTTAGTGTTTTAGATAGTGTCGGTGATGTCGGGGAACTGCGGTTTAGGGTTTAATAGGTTTATTTAGTGTTTTAGATAGTGTCGGTGATGTCGGGGAACTGCGGTTTAGTGTTTAATAGGTTTATTTAGTGTTTTAGATAGTGTCGGTGATGTCGGGGAACTGCGGTTTAGGGGTTAATAGGTTTAGTTAGTAAAAAGATCCAAAATCAAAGCCAAATATTAGAAAAGAAAAATCACTTTATTCCTTTAAAAATGAGTATGTATAGGAACATACAACAACATGGGGTAGGAAGGCAAGGCTAAATCTGATCGGTTTTGGTCTTATTGACCATAATCATAGCATGCTATCCTGTCTGCCTTAAATTCTTGTTATGTACTGTTGCTGAGACTGATGGCCGGCAATCACTTGATTACACGTTGTTGATTCTGGGAAACAAATTCAACTGAGACTGTTCTTGTGCCTTTTGATCCTTGAGCGTACATATCATATTTAAACTAAGTGCTATTTACATATACGCATAGCTTCTAATGACTTTTTTGCAGAGACTATTTGCACTTAATTAAGCAGCAATATATGGAAGTTGAAATTACTCCTGGCCATACACACCATTTTTTGATAAATTGGTTTAGTTAGTATTGGCGATGTTTGGGAACAGCAGTTTAGGGGTTAATAGCTTTAGTTAGTGTCGGCGATGTCGGGAAACTGTGATTTCGGGGTTAATAGGTTTAGTTAGTGTCAGCGATGTCGGGGAACTGCGGTTTAGGGGTTAATAGGTTTAGTTAGTGTCAGCGATGTCGGGGAACTGCGGTTTAGGGGTTAATAGGTTTAGTTAGTGTCAGCGATGTCGGGGAACTGCGGTTTAGAGGTTAATAGGTTTAGTTAGTGTTGGGGAATGGCGGTTTAGGTAGAATAGTTTTATTTAGTGATTTAGTTGGTGTCAGCGATGTCAGGGAATGGCGTTTTAGGGGTTAATAGCTTTATTTAGTGATTTAGTTAGTGTCTGGGAACTGCGGTTTAGATTAGAACAATGAAAAATTCTGAATATGAATAATGGATCCGAAAATTCGGAAACTGATTTATTTATTTTCGGAATTTTTCGTGATTTTAGTTATGGTGCCGATTCAGAAATTCGGATGCATTCTAATCTCTGAATCGGCCAAAACGAAATGCACGTCTAGCAAAAATAATTTATGGGACATAAAGTAGTAGTTTCCCATAAATGAATACTGGTTCAACAAGTCATTGTAAACACATTAAGGGGAAATTTATTTTTATAGTACAGTGTCCCTTTAATGTTCTTTCACTTGCTCAGCTCATATTAAAACCAACATTGCTTTTTTATTTAATAGAAAGACAGTGTAAGGAGTGCTAGACTAAAGCACCTTAAGGGTTAACACTCCCTTAGGGTAGGTGCCTAACAGTTATGTTTGGGTTACACTGTTGCATTTGGCGTATGGGGTTATAGCTTACCTTATAAGCTGTGATTAGCTTTACCCTGCCTCTTTCTCCTGCTGGGGACGTCTTCATCTGTTCACCCACCCTCCTTAATTCCTTAACTTTGCTTTGTTGCAGGTTTGTGTTTTAGGTCGGCGGCACTGAGATTCAGCTTCCATAGGGTTGCGATAGTTGCAGGTGGCTGGAGCATGGGCAATCGTGCTAGCTGTATGTAGTAAGTCCACTGCATTAATTTAATTTTTCCCTTTGGCTGACGCATGCTTTGAATTTCTCATTAGCGTCACCTTGTTCCCTACTGGGTTGGTAATTTCATTGTTATTTAATTCTTGCAGGGGGTGTCAATGCCCAATTTGTAATGTCAGGTCTGGACAGAACAAAAGGCGAGCTAATGGGAGGGGCAAAATACTACAGATCGGAGCCTGGGGTACCCCTCCCCATGGGTCTGCTGACTCAAGACTCCTGAGTGTCCCCGACAATCAATTTCCAGAGTATCTGGCCCGATTGACTTTGCAGCACAATTAAAGGGACAGGAAACCACAAATGTTTATTTTATGATTTGGATAGAACATACAATTTTAAACAACTTTCCAATTTACTTCTGTTATGAGATTTGCTTCATTATCTTGTTATCCTTTGGTGTAGAAACAGTATTGCACTACTAGCAGCTAGCTGAACACATCTAGTTAGCTAATCACAAGAGACAAATATGTGCAGGCACCAATCAGCAGCTAGCTCACACTAATGTAGGATATGTGCGTATTCTTTTTCAACATGGGATACTAAAAGTATGAAACACATTTGAAAATAGAATTGAATTTAAAAGTATCTTAAAATTACATGTTCCATCTAAATCATGCAAGTTTAATTTTGACTTTCCTATCCCTTTAAAGGGACACTGTACACAATTTTTTTATTTTGTAATTCAGAAAGAGCATGCGATTTTAAGCAACTTTCTAATTTACTCCTATTATCAATTTTTCTTCGTTATCTTGCTATCATTATTTGAAAAAGAAGGCATCTAAGCTTTTTTTTTGTTTCAGTACTCTGGACAGCACTTTTTTTATTGGTGGATGAATTTATCCACCAAACAGCAAGGACAACCCAGGTTGTTCACCAAAAATGGGCCGGCATCTAAACTTACATTCTTGCATTTCAAATAAAGATACCAAGAGAATGAAGAAAATTTGATAATTGGAGTAAAATAGAAAGTTGCTTAAAATTTCATGCTCAATCTGAATCACGAAAGAAAAATTTTGGGTACAGTGTCCCTTTAACTTGGGGCCCTTAACTGCTATTCATCAGAGCTTAGTTGTCAGCTGCCTTATCTATCAGAACAAATAAGATGTCTTTCTAAACATTTTAGTCATGCCTTGATAAAGTTATTAACTTATTGTTATTAATGTGATCATGTTGGTCTTAACATCCAGCTCCTGAGTTTGTGCGTTTATTTACTGGTTGGGGGAAAGTTTAGGGTATGTTTGTTTTGTTTTAGTTTTAGACAACTGCCCTTTAATATGTGGGTTTAATCCTTAGGAAAAAAACACAAGGTTCAAAACACACTTTTAATATAAACCTGTAGACAAATTAAATATGATTATTTAAATGTTCATTTTGAATTGCAATGAAAAGTGTTTGGATGCCCCTAAGACTTTTGTTTTACAGGAGACAGAGAGCTGTAGAAGCAACTGCAGGGCAAAACTCACCTAGTGTGATAGATTTCATAAGAGCTGTCTCCAGTTTCTCCTGTTCCTGTGTTTTTCTATGTAAGTAATTTAATAAAGCATACAGAGTGTGCAAGCTCTAATGACTATACTTAATGGATTATAGAGAGACTGGAGAACGTGATGGGGCTGTTTGGTTTCATTTGGTGAATTTAGAGTGTGACATTAAGCATACTAATATAGAGAATTAGCTACAAACTGTAGCTCAAGAACTTCACTAAACAAAAAAGCACAACAGTCCTTTGTGCAGAGAGGAATCTGTGAGTTCATACGTTTAATAGCAACCCATGCGTAGGTGAGGTTGTATAGTGCAATGCGCAGCTATACTGTGAGTAATAGAACCACCTGAGAAGCTGTAATGACCGGTAACATCTCTTATGTGAAATGATAGTCTAAAGCAGTGAAGTGGCTTAAAGGGACATAATACTCATATGCTAAATGATTCGAAAGTGATGCAGCATAGCTGTAAAAAGCTGACAAGAAAATATCACCTGAGAATCTCAATGTAAAGGAAGATATTTTACCTCACAATTTCTTCAGCTCACCAGAGTAAGTGTTCTGTAAAAAGTTACCTTTCCGTTACTGCCCTGCTGCAGGTTTAAAAAAAAAAAAAAAAAAAGGTAAAAATGAACAGCAGCCAATCAGCATCAGCAGTGCTGAGGTAATGAACTGTTCTACTGTGATCTCATGAGATTTCATAGTCAACTTCCTTAAACTGAATAGTTAAATAACATGTGTGCATGGGGCACGCTCCCTTGCAGGTCCCAGGGCAGGCATATTGATTGCCTGCTTAAAGTCCTTTACAATGGGGTGTGAATACTTAGGACATTTTGAGGTAAAATATCTTTCTTTTTTAAATAGAAATGTTCAGGTGATATTTTCTAGTCAGCTTTTTAAAGCTATACTGCATCACTTTCAAGTGTTTCAGCATTTGGGTATCAAGTTCTTTTAATATTATTACTATAACAGTCCTTTTAAGGAGATTTACTCAACCTTTTGTTTATCTTCACCACTCCCTTCTGCTGTATTGATTACTTGCTTTGATACATCTCCCCTTTAATTTAAATTTCAAAGATCCTGGTCACTTG
This sequence comes from Bombina bombina, assembly GCF_027579735.1. Classification (NCBI taxonomy): domain Eukaryota; kingdom Metazoa; phylum Chordata; class Amphibia; order Anura; family Bombinatoridae; genus Bombina; species Bombina bombina. The sequence continues at coordinate 262,028,378 of NC_069506.1, forward strand.
TATTATGGGCATAACCGACCACTGTCATCTCCACACACTCCAAGTTCCATAACACTTGCAGTTATTATTTATTATTATTATCGGTTATTTGTAGAGCGGCAACAGATTCCGCAGCCCTAAACAGATTCCGCAGTACTAGTTAGTGGTAAGAAACAGACAGCCTCTAACATACACTGTGCATGGTCTGGTGTATTATAGCTTCTCACTGCCCCATTACTCTTTAGTGTCTCATTGGGAACTCTAAAGGTAGGGCTTGAGCCTTGCTCCTGGTACTTAGATGCTTTTCAGCTCTAAAAAAACCCCATAATCATAGATCACCCCATGCTTCGTATATTTTAACTTTGGAATAATAAAGTGGCATTTTTTATATGTTAACAAGAGTCTTAATACTATCTGTACTGCTCAAGAAGTTATTAAAAAAAGACTATTACAATATACATTCAGTATTTAATGTTTTTAGCCTCCTGGCTGGCAGTAAAGGTCTCAATTTTTTCAATAAAACAACTCAATTTGTTTAAAATCATTCAACTAGTAAAAAATGGAATTGTCTCAGAGGTATAGCAATGTAATGAGGCTTTATCTGTGCACCTCCCAGCCATAGAAAGGGCAGGATTTACATCTCAGGTGGCTGTAGGCACAAAAACCTGAAGCGCCCCCCCCCCCCCCCCCCCCAGAAAAAAAGTTCTGTTCTGAAGCTTTCATTCCTCAACAAAAAGTTTCTGCACCACATCAGCATGGAGCTTGGCTGTGTGAGGCAACAGAAGTACATAAAATAAAAGTGAAACTAAACATGCCTGGCGAAAATGGGAGGGGTTTAGTTTTAATCTTTGCCCCTCTCTCCTTCATGGCTCCCTCAACTGCTGTAACATATTCCCAATGAAACACTCGACTTTGTAGGCACCTGGCAGCACAATATTTACTAAAATAAATGCCCTCATTAAAAAAAAAAAAAAAAAAAAATTATATTACAATACTGACAGGCAGGCGCCCCTCACTGCAAGGCGCCTGTAGGCACATGCCTACTGTGCCTAATGGGAAATCCGGCCCTGAGTCTCACAGATCGCTACACTAAAATTGTAGGCAACTTATCACTTCAGTTTGCATTACAGAGAGAATTAAGTTATGCTGCAAAAAGGAAATATCTGCTATCTGAACAGCAGATTTAAAATAAATATATACAAAGAAAGGTCTCTTTATTTAGCAAACTACTAATACAGTGTTATTGCACTGGTTCTTTAAATAATTAAATGACAATTTTCTATTGCTCCGTCTACGCACTGAGCATGGACAATACATTAATAGCAACACCTTGTTACAGTGGACTGCCCCTTTAAGGACTAACCATTCATCACGTAAATTACATATGTATATCCCAACCATAATTTAGGCTGCTTGTATGATTTACCACACAAATTTCACCTCTGTACTATAGCATGACCTGCAGATTAATTTACTTGCAACAAAAACGGACGCACTTTTAGATAAATTTTCAACTACAGCCTAAAACTATATCTCATTAGGTGCACTAACTCCGTGCACAGACCTTACAAATGCAACATACGTTAACCCATTAATCATACCCGAAACAGTTTCATATTTACCAGAGCGTGACAAAAAATCACACACACCATCGCACTTTCAAAGCCACTTTCAAAGCCGTTACTTCACTTGCAAAAACAATATCATATCTTTACATGCCGAAAAACAATTATCACTTAAAACTAAAACTGCATATGAATACCACATACTTAAAACATGCTGGTGACTTTAAAATACAGGTATATAAAATAACATTACCGAATATCTTCTAAAAACGTCTGATTTCCCAGCAGAGAAACAGAAAGAAACAGTTTTACATTTTTACAGCGATACAGACAAGCTCATTTCATCTCGCATACCAGAGATTCACTCCCTTTTTTCCTTTCTCAGACAAACATCTATTTCATAGCGTACGACATACATATATATATATATATATATAAAAACACTAGATTAACTTGTCACCAAGTCCAAAATGTATTTTTTTTTCCGAAACCCCGCAAAATGGCCACTTTTGCATGGCTTGGGACAATCATTTTCAAATAACACATTCTGTTTTTGGTTTAAAGTAAATCTGTTACACGCATACCACAGTGAGAACCTACAGACCATCACACATTATGCATCTCAATATACAAAATTTCCTTACTGAAAGCAAACAAAAAGTCTTACAAACGGAGCTGCTGTAACAGTTTCTTCTCTCTTTTTTTCTTCTGATCTATGTGCGCGCTCAGTGGTGGCCCCCCTTCTTTGCCTGCTACATTTTTTTAACACAGAGATTTCTCTATTTATCACACAGCAGTACTCACTGACAGTGTTTTAAAAAAAATATTTCTGTCTTTTGCAGAAACTATTAACTCTTTTATTTTTTACCTTATACATGTAATTTTCTCTGTGCATTCTTATCTATAAGCAGTTCCCATTTCTCAACACAATAATAGCCACAATAATAACATGCATAGCCACTTAATATTTTCTACGCACAGCATTAAAAAACACAAACAAAACAAAGCAAAGCAAGCATCAGATATCAACATGAGCTTCAGGTGGGTAACAAAACAACTCTATTATGGTAATGAATATGGGAAACTTTAACATACGTGAGACTCACTCACTGCCACCTTGCCCGGAGGAGCTTATCTTAAAAGCTCTCCGTCAACTGGCAAGCTTATCTTAAAAGCTCTCCGTCAACTGGCATTCATATATTTCTTGCGCGCTTATCACAGACAGGACTCACAATACCTGTCGTATCCCAGCACAGGACTCTACACCTGTCTGGAGGGGTATCACAACTGCCGGCAGGACTATAACCTCCGCAAACCTGTGCTTCAACCACAGAAACCCCTTTAACCCTTTATCATATATTATCAACACCTATTACCAGACTAAATTTAGGTTCAGATTCACAGAAGGAAAGCATGGTAAAAGCACTCATACTTACTCACTGCGAATCCCACAAACTGACGCCAAAATTGTTAGGTGTCTCACCAGGGGGGTAAGTGTCAGGTCAGGCCGAAGCCACAGGGCCAGTGTACCACCTGAGGCATATGTAGATTATCTGATAAGGGCCCCTTAGAATGACTCAGACCACGCAGCATTATGATCGAAAGCCAATTCTGTTTATTGCACAGTGCAAGCATTTCTTATAGTGACATACAGGGTTAAGGGGATGACACGTTAGGACTGCGTCATCTTACACAGTTATACAGAGCAAAATACAAAATAAAGCTGGAACATGAGTTTCTCATAACAATAATTACATAGTCATAATAGGCTAACATCTGCGGAGACAGCAAGGTTTCTGAACCATCTTATTGACATTATCTTATTCTATCTTATTCTGGGCGTAGGGCCAGGGTACATTGACAAGGCCGAACAGCTAAGGAAACTATCATAACATGCACATAGTTCTCACTACATAATAACCCAGTATAATAAAGTTTAATCATTACAAAATGGCTACTAGGAACAAGATGGCTGCGAGGAACAAGATGGCTGCCATCAGGTTCATATTACCCCTAACAGTAAATGTATCCCTCTCTCTCTCTATTTGCTTTCAGTGACTAAGACAAGCCTGGTTGCAAAGCCCATAGCAGCAATTATTAACACAACCCATAGCAGCAAAATTATTAACACAACACATAGCAGCAAAATTATTAATACAACACATAGCAGCAAAATTATTAATACAACACATAGAAAGCTTAGCACTCTCATGCAAGAACACAGCTAGATTTAAGGGATATAAAATTAAAACAAAAATGATTTCATAATACATAAAGATAACACAGTTTTATACTATTTTTGCAATTACTTCTATTATCTTATTTGATTATTTATCGTATTAAACTTTGTTAAAGAAGCAGCAATGCACTACTGGGAGTTAGCTGTACACGTTCTGTGAGCCAATAACATGAGGCCTAAATGCAAATAACAAAGAGAGAGAGAGAGAGAGAGAGAGAGAGAGAAAGTGTGATATCCCTTTAAGCGCTATCCCCTCCCAGCTTATTCTCCTCCCTTTATAAGGCGGCAATGTACTATCATTCCTTGCCTGAAAATTGAAGTGTATTGTTTGCTAACACTTGTTAGCTTCTAGTTTTCATCCATCAGGTCATACCTCGACAAGTTCAATACTTGTACCTCTAAAGTTTCATCGGATTCAACTACAGTCCTCTTTGAACTTTCTATCTTTTGAACCTTATCACTACGCTGCCGGATCTTCTTTCTCCGCGTCCCGGAACTAAGCCGCACACACACACAGCCTCTGACCGCTAACGGCTGTGATCTTTCAGAGCTCCTCTCCAAAGTGGTTGGGTATTGTATACTACATAAGTTAACAACTGGGAACAACCTTATGTTATGCTTGCTATACTTACCTTTGTCAATACGCATAGTTATCTCATGTGACCGAACCTGCTTTGAACCTTCATTATCTCTCATACAGCAGTACCTGTTACCAAACTCAGTATCGTATCTCAGCTTGCCATAATCCTTACTTAAAGATTTACCTTACATATACTGAATTTCTTGGATTGTGTGATTTGACTGGATTTGTATATATTTTAGTTTGAGTGTGTGTGTGCATGAAGACAGGAAGTGGAATACCTTAATCCTTTTCTCTGAACCTGAGATTATCATATGTATTACTGCACAAGCATTCTACCTATACAGATTTAAACTCCAATCTGAATATTTACCTATGGTCTGTAATAAGATTTCATAATAATTTTGCTCACATTGCCTAAGCAGATAATTCAAAACTTCATTTTCTGCTTAGATCATAAATGAGCAACACAACCTTTATTTTATATCAAGTTACAGAATCTTATTAACAAAGTCTTTTATTTAAGACATAACAGAAAGAGAGAAAGAGAGAGAGAGAGAAAGAGAGAGAGAGAAAGAGAAAGAGAGAAAAAGAGAGAGAAAAAGAGAGAGAGAGAGAAAACGAGAGAGAGAGAGAAAGAGAGACAGAGAGAGAGAAAAATAGTGAGAGAAAGAGAGAGAGAGAAAGAGAGAGAGATAGAAAGAGAGAGAGAAAGAGAGAGAGAAAGAGAGAATGAGAAAGAGAGAGAAAAAGAGAGAAAGAGAGAGATAGAAAAAGAGAGAATGAAAGAGAGAGGGAGAGTCTAATTCAGCACTGGGCTTTGAGGTCCCAAAAATTACAGAGGGACTGGTCTGACCACCAAAAAGGTAGTATTTATAAAGCTAATTATGAAAGAAGGAATCCTAGATACATCCAAGACAATCAAGAAAAAACAAATAGATCAGACGACTCCCTAACAGAATTAGATACCTCAGATGAAGAACAAACGCAAGTGATAGCGGCAAATTCACTAGTACCTACAGTATAAGCAAACCTTCAATTACTAGGATTTTTTTTAGAGAAGGATCTATTCCCCCCAAAGAGAACGATAAGAACGAGACATAAAAACAGAGGCAAACCACAAAACAAACAAAAATTGTGTATGATGAATTTATAATAATCAACGTAGCAGGAATAAAACTAAGGAAAGAACATTATACACTTTTATCTAAGGGGCTATACCTACAACTAGGTTGGATAAATGTAATTGGGTAAAAGACATACACCTATTTGCAAGAAAACTAGCACTTCATAAATACCATAAACATCTAATAGAAATTGTTTGAATGATATGGGTATATAAGAACAAGAACATGATATGATTAATACATTGGTAAACAAAGCGCTGTGCTATACAGTTAAAAATAAGAGCTCATTTATGCCCAACATTTCCAACTACCCTTTAATAAATAAATTTGTATCAGTGACTACTGAGTTGGAATCAATAAACCCTAGATATAAAACTAGAAATAACAAACTTTAGAGAAAGTACAGCCTTAAATTAATTTAAAAATAATTCAAATATCACCATAAAAAATTCAGATAAAGGTGGAAATACAGTGATCATGAGAAATGAACACTATCTGAAAATGTGCCAAAATGTACTTAATAATACAGACAACTACTGTATAATTCCATCAGACCCGACAGAGAGATTCACAAAAGAACTAGAATCACTATTGTATCAGGGCTTTAATGAGAGACTTATCACAAAAGATGAATATTATTTAATGTGTAACAAATCAGCCAGGGTGGCAACCTTTTATAGTCTACCAAAAATACACAAAGATGAGAAAGATCCACCAGGCAGACCAATTGTGTCTGGAAATGGCTGTCTTACAGAGAAAGTAAGCATATTTATTGACAGAAAACTTACACCAAGATTACAAGTTTTGCGCTATACCGGGTGTGTAAATAACGCAAAAAAATGAGCGGTATCGCACTTTCCATAACGATGTCATTACAAGTTACTGAAAAACCATCTCTTGTTGTGTGGTATGGTGCGATATGCTCCATACCACACAAAAGCCAAGGCCTGACTTGACGTGCTCATGCACGCTTTCCCCCATAGACATCAATGGGGAGAAAGTGTTAGAAAAAAACACATGTGATCGTGGAAAGGCGATCACTGTAACGCAACCCCATTGATGTCTATGGGGTAAAGAAAGTTATGTTGAATCCTAACACCCTAACATAACCCCCTAGTCTCACTTCCAGACACTTTTAGGGTATTGCAGTGATGCCTCGATATTGAATATGTATAAATGTATTGCAAATGTATGGAAAGAAGGGAGAGGGAGGGGGGAATAAATGTTGGGCAAGGGATCTGGGAAGGGTAGGGTATTGAGGGGGGCAGCTACACTACAGAAAATGTTTTACTATATATAAAATAAAAAACACTCTTTTTTTTGCAAACTGGATACTGGAAGACAGCTGCCAGTACCCAAGATGGTGGCAAATAGGTAGAGGGGGGAGGGATAGAGAGCTGCATGGGGGGGTCAGGGAGGTTGGGGGCTAAGGGGGATCCAACACTGCAGAATCAATATAAAAAAAATGGTGTGACAATTGTAAGGTGGGGGAGGGAAGAGAGAAGTTTGAGGGGGGTCAGGGGGTGGGATGTGTCAGGTGGGAGGCTGATCTCTACACTAAGAGGGATATTTATCAAGCTGTCAACTGCAAATACGCTGAAATTCCGCAGCATAATTGTGGCGAGCCTGATTTGACCCATTTATCAAAGCCTACAGACCGGCAAAAGTTGAAATTTGTGACGTAACAAACAATCCACTGGTCTCAATCTGACTCAGATCGATGCTTACTTCATTACAGATGTTCCAAATACAAATACGGCACTATCTGACAACTTTTGCAAGTTATCAAATTTCTAACAGGTATGCTCCCCACTATTCCGGCCCAGCGTACCTGGTTTTCAATCTGCCACCACGGAGGCTTATGTTCGATGCTGCCAGATATCCCATTGATTTCTATGGTAGAATAAAAACATAATTTATGTAAGAACTTACCTGATAAATTAATTTCTTTCATATTAGCAAGAGTCCATGAGCTAGTGACGTATGGGATATACATTCCTACCAGGAGGGGCAAAGTTTCCCAAACCTCAAAATGCCTATAAATACACCCCTCACCACACCCACAAATCAGTTTAACGCATAGCCAAAAAGTGGGGTGATAAGACAAAGTGCGAAAGCATAAAAAAATAAGGAATTGGAATAATTGTGCTTTATACAAAAAAATCATAACCACCACAAAAAAGGGTGGGCCTCATGGACTCTTGCTAATATGAAAGAAATGAATTTATCAGGTAAGTTCTTACATAAATTATGTTTTCTTTCATGTAATTAGCAAGAGTCCATGAGCTAGTGACGTATGGGATAATGACTACCCAAGATGTGGATCTTCCACGCAAGAGTCACTAGAGAGGGAGGGATAAAATAAAGACAGCCAATTCCGCTGAAAATAATCCACACCCAAAATAAAGTTTAAATCTTATAATGAAAAAAACTGAAATTATAAGCAGAAGAATCAAACTGAAACAGCTGCCTGAAGTACTTTTCTACCAAAAACTGCTTCAGAAGAAGAAAACACATCAAAATGGTAGAATTTAGTAAAAGTATGCAAAGAAGTTGCTGCTTTGCAAATCTGATCAACCGAAGCTTCATTCCTAAACGCCCAGGAAGTAGAAACTGACCTAGTAGAATGAGCTGTAATCCTTTGAGGCGGAGTTTTACCCGACTCGACATAAGCATGATGAATTAAAGATTTCAACCAAGATGCCAAAGAAATGGCAGAGGCCTTCTGACCTTTCCTAGAACCGGAAAAGATAACAAATAGACTAGAAGTCTTTCGGAAATTCTTAGTAGCTTCAACATAATATTTCAAAGCTCTAACTACATCCAAAGAATGCAATGATCTCTCCTTAGAATTCTTAGGATTAGGACACAATGAAGGAACCACAATTTCTCTACTAATGTTGTTAGAATTCATAACCTTAGGAAAAAATTTAAAAGAAGTTCGCAACACCACCTTATCCTGATGAAAAATCAGAAAAGGAGACTCACAAGAAAGAGCAGATAATTCAGAAACTCTTCTAGCAGAAGAGATGGCCAAAAGAAACAAAACTTTCCAAGAAAGTAATTTAATATCCAGTGAATGCATAGGTTCAAACGGAGGAGCTTGAAGAGCCCCCAGAACCAAATTCAAACTCCAAGGAGGAGAAATTGACTTAATAACAGGTTTTATCCAAACCAAAGCTTGTACAAAACAATGAATATCAGGAAGATTAGCAATCTTTCTGTGAAAAAGAACAGAAAGAGCAGAGATTTGTCCTTTCAAGGAACTTGCAGACAAACCTTTATCCAAACCATCCTGAAGAAACTGTAAAATTCTCGGAATTCTAAAAGAATGCCAAGAAAAATGATGAGAAAGACACCAAGAAATGTAAGTCTTCCAGACTCGATAATATATCTTCCTAGATACAGATTTACGAGCCTGTAACATAGTATTAATCACAGAGTCAGAGAAACCTCTTTGACGAAGAATCAAGCGTTCCATCTCCATACCTTCAAATTTAAGGATTTGAGATCCTAATGGAAAAAAGGACCTTGTGACAGAAGGTCTGGTCTTAACGGAAGAGTCCACGGTTGGCAAGAGGCCATCCTGACAAGATCCGCATACCAAAACCTGTGAGGCCATGCTGGAGCCACCATCAGAACAAACGAGCATTCCTTACGAATCTTGGAGATTACTCTTGGAAGAAGAACTAGAGGCGGAAAGATATAGGCAGGATGATACTTCCAAGGAAGTGACAATGCATCCACTGCTTCCGCCTGAGGATCCCTGGATCTGGACAGATACCTGGGAAGTTTCTTGTTTAGATGAGAAGCCATCAGATCTATTTCTGGAAGCCCCCACATTTGAACAATCTGAAGAAATACCTCTGGGTGAAGAGACCATTCACCCGGATGTAACGTTTGGCGACTGAGATAATCCGCTTCCCAATTGTCTATACCTGGGATATGAACCGCAGAAATTAGACAGGAGCTGGATTCCGCCCATACCAGTATTTGAGATACTTCTTTCATAGCCAGAGGGCTGTGAGTCCCTCCTTGATGATTGATATATGCCACAGTTGTGACATTGTCTGTCTGAAAACAAATGAACGATTCTCTCTTTAGAAGAGGCCATGACTGAAGAGCTCTGAAAATTGCACGGAGTTCCAAAATATTGATTGGCAATCTCACCTCCTGAGATTCCCAAACCCCTTGTGCTGTCAGAGACCCCCAAACAGCTCCCCAACCTGTCAGACTTGCATCTGTTGAAATCACAGTCCAGGTCGGAAGAACAAAAGAAGCCCCCTGAACTAAACGATGGTGATCTGTCCACCACGTCAGAGAGTGCCGTACAATCGGTTTTAAAGATATCAATTGAGATATCTTTGTGTAATCCCTGCACCACTGGTTCAGCATACAGAGCTGAAGAGGTCACATGTGAAAACGAGCAAAGGGGATCGCGTCCGATGCAGCAGTCATAAGACCTAGAATTTCCATGCATAAGGCTACCGAAGAGAATGATTGAGACTGAAGGTTTCGACAAGCTGAAATCAATTTTAGACATCTCTTGTTCGTTAGTGACAGAGTCATGGACACTGAATCTATCTGGAAACCTAAAAAGGTTACCCTTGTCTGAGGAATCAATGAACTTTTCGGTAAATTGATCCTCCAACCATGATCTTGAAGAAACAATACAAGTCGATTCGTATGAGATTCTGCTAAATGTGAAGACTGAGCAAGTACCAAGATATCGTCCAAATAAGGAAATACCACAATACCCTGTTCTCTGATTACAGACAGAAGGGCACCGAGAACTTTTGTAAAAATCCTTGGAGCTGTTGCTAGGCCAAACGGCAGAGCCACAAACTGGTAATGCTTGTCTAGGAAAGAGAATCTCAGAAACTGAAAGTGATCTGGAATAATCGGAATATGCAGATATGCATCCTGTAAATCTATTGTGGACATATAATGCCCTTGCTGAACAAAAGGCAGGATAGTCCTTATAGTTACCATTTTGAATGTTGGTATCCTTACATAACGATTCAATATTTTTAAATCCAGAACTGGTCTGAAGGAATTCTCCTTCTTTGGTACAATGAAGAGATTTGAATAAAACCCCAGTCCCTGTTCCAGAACTGGAACTGGCATAATTACTCCAGCCAACTCTAGATCTGAAACACATTTCAGAAATGCTTGAGCCTTCGCTGGATTTACTGGGACACGGGAAAGAAAAAATCTTTTTGCAGGAGGCCTTATCTTGAAGCCAATTCTGTACCCTTCTGAAACAATGTTCTGAATCCAAAGATTGTGAATTGAATTGATCCAAATTTCTTTGAAAAATCGTAATCTGCCCCCTACCAGCTGGGCTGGAATGAGGGCCGCACCTTCATGTGGACTTTGGAGCTGGCTTTGGTTTTCTAAAAGGCTTGGATTTATTCCAGACTGGAGATGGTTTCCAGACTGATACCGCTCCTGTGGGTGAAGGATCAGGCTTTTGTTCCTTATTGTGACGAAAGGAACGAAAACGATTATTAGACCTAAATTTACCTTTAGATTTTTTATCCTGTGGTAAAAAAGTTCCTTTCCCTCCAGTAACAGTTGAGATAATAGAATCCAACTGTGAACCAAATAACGTATTACCCTGGAAAGAAAGTGAAAGCAAAGTTGACTTAGAAGACATATCAGCATTCCAAGTTTTAAGCCATAAAGCTCTTCTAGCTAAAATGGCTGGAGACATATACCTGACATCAACCCTAATGATATCAAAGATGGCATCACAAATAAAGTTATTAGCATCTTGAAGAAGATTAACAATGCTATGAGAATTATGATCTGTTACTTGTTGCGCTAAAGCTTCCAACCAAAAAGTTGAAGCTGCAGCAACATCCGCTAAAGATATAGCAGGTCTAAGAAGATTACCTGAACATAAGTAAGCTTTTCTTAGAAAGGATTCAATTTTCCTATCTAAAGGATCCTTAAAGGAAGTACTATCTGCCGTAGGAATAGTAGTACGTTTAGCAAGAGTAGAGATAGCCCCATCAACCTTAGGGATTTTGTCCCAAAACTCTAATCTGTCAGATGGCACAGGATATAATTGCTTAAAACGTTTAGAAGGAGTAAATGAATTACCCAAATTATTCCATTCCCTGGAGATTACTTCAGAAATAGCATCAGGGACCGGAAAAACTTCTGGAATAACTACAGGAGATTTAAAAACCTTATTTAAACGTTTAGATTTAGTATCAAGAGGACCAGAATCCTCTATTTCTAATGCAATTAAGACTTCTTTAAGTAAAGAATGAATAAATTCCATTTTGAATAAATATGAAGATTTATCAGCATCAACCTCTGAAACAGAATCATCTGAACCAGAGGAATCATTATCAGAATCAGAATGATGATGTTCATTTAAAAATTCATCTGAAAAATGAGAAGTTTTAAAAGACCTTTTACGTTTACTAGAAGGAGGAATAACAGACATAGCCTTCTTAATGGATTTAGAAACAAAATCTCTTATGTTAACAGGAACACTCTGAGTATTAGATGTTGATGGAACAACAACAGGTAATGTAACATTACTAAAGGAAATATTATCTGCATTAACAAGTTTGTCATGACACTCATTACAAACAACAGCTGGAGGAACAGATACCACAAGTTTACAGCAAATACACTTAACTTTGGTAGATCCAGCACTAGGCAGCGGTTTTCCAGAAGTATCTTCTGACTCAGGGTCAATCTGGGACATCTTGCAATATGTAATAGAAAAAACAACATATAAAGCAAAATTGATCAAATTCCTTAAATGACAGTTTCAGGAATGGGAAAAAATGCCAGTGAACAAGCTTCTAGCAACCAGAAGCAATAAACAAAGACTAAAATAATGTGGAGACAATAGTGACGCCCAAATTTTTTAGCGCCAAAAAAGATGCCCACATTATTTGGTGCCTAAATGCTTTTGGCACCAAAAATGACGCCACATCCGGAACGCCGACACTTTTGGCGCAAAAAAACCGTCAAAAATGACGCAACTTTCGGCGACACGTATAATGCCGGAAACCAAGAAAAAAAAAATTTTGCGCCAAAAAAGTCTGCGCCAAGAATGACGCAATAAAATGAAGCATTTTCAGCCCCCACGAGCCTAACAGCCCACAGGGAAAAAGTCAAATTTTAAGGTAAGAAAAAAATAGATTTATTCAAATGCATTATCCCAAATATGAAACTGACTGTCTGAAATAAGTAACGTTGAACATCCTGAATCAAGGCAAATAAATGTTTGAACACATATATTTAGAACTTTATATAAAAGTGCCCAACCATAGCTTAGAGTGTCACAGAAAATAAGACTTACTTACCCCAGGACACTCATCTACATGTAGTAGAAAGCCAAACCAGTACTGAAACGAGAATCAGTAGAGGTAATGGTATATATAAGAGTATATCGTCGATCTGAAAAGGGAGGTAAGAGATGAATCTCTACGACCGAAAACAGAGAACCTATGAAATAGACCCCGTAGAAGGAGATCATTGAATTCAAATAGGCAATACTCTCTTCACATCCCTCTGACATTCACTGCACGCTGAGAGGAAAACAGGGCTCCAACCTGCTGTGGAGCGCATATCAACGTAGAATCTAGCACAAACTTACTTCACCACCTCCATAGGAGGCAAAGTTTGTAAAAACTGATTTGTGGGTGTGGTGAGGGGTGTATTTATAGGCATTTTGAGGTTTGGGAAACTTTGCCCCTCCTGGTAGGAATGTATATCCCATACGTCACTAGCTCATGGACTCTTGCTAATTACATGAAAGAAAGTTACGTTTACACATAACACCCTAACATAAGCCCCGAGCTTAAACACCCCTAATCTGCCGCCCTTACAACCCTTGCCACTAAATAAAACTTATTAACCCCTATCCCGCCACTCCTGGAGCCCACCGCAACTAAATAAATGTATTAACCCCTATCCCGCCGCTCCAGGAGCCCACCACAACTCTAATAAAGTTATTAATCCCTATCCCGCCGCTCCCAGACCCCGCCGCAACTAAATAAATGTATTAACCCCTGGCTTCCCACATCACTACTACTAAACCTATTAACCCCTAAACTGCCAGCCCCCCACATCGCCATAAACTAAATTAAGCTATTAACCCCTAAACCTAACAACCCGCTAACTTCACATTAAATATTACCTCATCCCTATCTTATAATAAATTAAAACTTACCTTTAGAATTAAATTAAACTATTAATTAACCTACCCTAACTATTATACTACAATTACATTAAACTATATTAAAGTATTAATTAACCTACCCTAACTATTATACTAAAATTACATTAAACTATATTAAACTATTAATTAACCTACCCTAACTATTATACTAAAATGACATTAAAATATTTTAAAATATTAATGCAAGCATTTTCACTTCTTTTTTCACAATCACTAAAACAATTTTTTTGGATTTAAGACACAAAGACATTTTGATTTTTAATTTTAAATTTGATATTTTGGAATTTTTTATCATCACTTTTTATATCTAGATATATATTTTTATTCACCATATTTTTTTCATAATTTTTTCACTTTTTATCAAAAAGATGATACACTAAATAAGGGACTAGAGACTTTTTCAACCAATTCAATCACCCTAACCGGTTGGTGACATTGCAAACTCAGACCTGTGATTTGATTAGAATATTTATGTCAACATATTGTGTTTTTATTACGATTGTCGATTGTTATTCATTTTAACTGTATTTTTTGATACATGGATCCATGTTTTACAACTATATCGTTTAATTTTATATTTTACATCACCCAATAAATTTGTATAACTAACACATTTGTTTAATATTTCAATATTGCATAGTTAACACATATGTATAATTGTTCACGTTAGACAGTAAGGCCTATCCGCCACTGCCTAGACCCACTTCCTATAGCCTCCAGTTAGGCGCTTTTTGATATTCAACTACTATATTTACCATTTTCAGGGGCAGCTAAGTACCCCATTATCTTAAAGCTTTTTGGGATTATTATGAGCGCTGTGAGATACTATTAAAACAAATTAAGCCTAACGCCAACTTGTTACTGGGAGCCGTGACTAATCTGCTCAGTGAACACTATGAAAAGCTGCTGCATATGTGGTCTGCTGAATGCCATAGTCTCCATACACTCACACGTCAAATTGGCAATCAGAGCACTATGGCTAAAGACTCAGCAGAGGACAGCGGAGGAGATGTAACTCAAGTGGCAGATCTTAAAACTCAGTATAGCCAACTACAGCCTATATCCAGTGTGGTCGAGAATGCCCGACGCAGGATACCGCCACAAGAAGATTTCCACATTACGCACCAGGAAGCTCACCAATGCCAGCAGCCTCATGGGACTCCTAAAATCACAGCATCATTTACAACTCCCGAGCTCAGGAGATCGCCTGTAAAGATCCAGCAGCCAGCATGGGTGGAAGTGACACAAAAGGAAACAACATACTGCGTTCCGGTGACGACCGGTGCTATTCAACTTACTGAAGTGTCCTTGCTGGCCTGTACAGGGGTAACTATGAGTGCATATTCCTACCCATCCTCAGAGAGACAGATGCAGATAGGAGTGTATTCCAGATGCCACCCTCTCCTCCAGTACTCGGGCCATAGTTCATGTTATGCCGGTCTTGACCATGAGTGGCCTAATTGACACTGCCTGTAACCAGATCATGAGGGTAGGAGTGGGATGAAAGAGGAATAGGCCGTATAGATGTTGCATTCCCAGAACAGATTTATTAAGGTGGGAGCCTATAAAATCTTGCGAAGTATCAATGTCCTGAACATTATGACAGCAGTGTACTTGAGTGTATGTTACATGGACACAGGATTGCTCTTGTTGTATGTACCTTAAAAATGCGTATCTGTTAATTAACACTATTGACTATAGAGACTGCACACGGATGTTACCTATTTTGCATTTATACATCTGTATTCAAGCTAATGACAGCACCCAGGTAGAAAATAAAGCTTCCAGCAGCAAATCCACAAATACTGTAAATGTACTATGCTAGTGTAAATTTTGTTTAGAGTTTCTTAATATGATATGTCATACCTGATAACCTGAGAGACTCACATGAACATTATTTCTCAGTTAGTCGTTTTGGACATTAAAACTGGGGTGCATTATTTTTATGATGATTTCTATGACTTGGCAACCTATCTGCATGCTGTTTTTACTCTCTGCCTATAGGGATACCATATTATAGCAGCAAGATATATAGTTTATGCATGTGAGCTCAGTCTCCTTACTTTCAAGAAACAGCAGCTTCATTCTGCTTCACCACGTTTTATTTTCATTTAGACTTGTTACATATCTTCAGATACTGTATGTGCAGCATTCTCATAGCCAGACAATTTGTATGTTCAACTATATTTAGGGCCCAAGAGTGGCCCATTTTGTTGTTTTATTCTTCCCCCAAAAATTCCCTTACTAGATCACAGTTATATGTTGGGAGGTCCAAGAGAGGCCTCCACTTATCACAAAGGGAAGTCACTTTATCTAATAAATTACCATACTCTTTGGGGATAGATCCTAATAACAAAAAATAAAAACTTGAGTTTTTTTTTTTTTTAGTTTGAGATCCATAAGTGGTCTCCTCTAAACCAGATAGCTCTCTGTAAATGTCATTCTATAAGATGTGGGGTCCAAAAGAGGCCTCCTGAATGGATTTGAGGGCTTAGTTCTTTTTACTGGCATGTATTTTTTTTAAAATTGCTTTTTCCTTTGCAGCAAACCTTTAATTTACTGAGAAGATATTGCTCATTATCTATGCACTTATAATATGCACCCTGGGTTTTGCATTTGTGTGATAACAGTTATTGTTCACTATATGTTGTTGTTGTTTTTTTTAATATGCGATTCATAAGATGTACCTTGTTATAAGCATTCTTGAAGCACAAATGTATAACTCTGTAAAGCTTATTGTGTATGCCAATAATTTTACCTCAATAAAAAATATATAAATAAAAAAAAATTACTAAGTTACAAACAAATAACAACTAAGTTACACAAAATAAAAAATACTAAGTTACAAAAAATAAAAAACACTAAATTACGCAAAATAAAAAATAAATGATCAAATATTTAAACTAATTACACCTAATCTAATAGCCCTATCAAAATAAAAAAGCCCCCCCCCCCCCCCCCCCAAAAAAAAACCCTAGCCTACAATAAACTACCAATGGACCTTAAAAGGGCCTTTTGCGGGGCATTGCCACAAAGAAATCAGCTCTTTTACCTGTAAAAGAAAAAAACAAACACCCCCCAACAGTAAAACCCACCACCCACACAACCAACCCCCCCAAATAAAAACCTATCTAAAAAACATAAGCTCCCCATTGCAAGGATTGAGCTCGCATTCAATTGGATTCAACAGGATTTTTTCCCCCTTAATTCCAATTGGCTGATAGAATTCATCAGCCAATTGGAATGTAAGGGACACCATCTTGGATGACGTAATTTAAAGGGAAACTTCATTCTTCAAGATTCATGGTAAGAAGAGGATGCTCCGCGCCTGATGTCTTGAAGATGGAGCCGCTCCGCGCCGGATGGATGAAGATAGATGCCGCTTGGATGAAGAATTCTGCCAGCTTCGCTGAGGACTTCTGCCGCTTGAATGAAGATGGATTTCCGGTCTTCGAAAACTGTAAGTGGATCTTCGGGCGTTAGTGTTAGGTTTTTTTTTTAAGGGTTTATTGGGGGGGGTTAAATTTTAGGTTAGGGACTTTGGGCTGAAAAAGAGCTACATTCCCTTTAAAGGGCAATGCCCATACAAATGCCCTTTTCAGGGCAATGGGGAGCTTAGGTTTTTTTAGATAGGATTTTATTTTGGGGGGGCTGGTTGTGTGGGTGGTGGGTTTACTGTTTGGGGGGGTGTTGTATTGTATTTTACAGGTAAAAGAGCTGATTTCTTTGGGGCAATGCCCCGCAAAAGGAATTTTAAGGGCCATTTGTAGTTTATTGTAGGCTAGGGTTTATTTTTAGTTGGGGGGGCTTTTTTTATTTTGATAGGGCTATTAGATTAGGTGTAATTAGTTTAAATATTTGATAATTTATTTTTTATTTTGTGTAATTTAGTGTTTTTTATTTTGTGTAACTTAGTGTTTTTTATTTTGTGCAACTCAGTTATTTTTTTGTAACTTAGTAATTTTTAATAGTAGATTTAAAGAACTTGAGTAGGGTTAGGTTTTAAAATTTGTAATATAGTTAAAGGGACACTGTACCCAAATGTTTTCTTTTGTAATTCAGAAAGAGCATGCAATTTTAAGCAACTTTCTAATTTACTCCTACTATCAATTTTTCTTCGTCCTCTTGCTATCATTATTTGAAAAAGAAGGCATCTAAGCTTTTTTTTGGTTTCAGTACTCTGGACAGCACTTTTTTATTGGTGGATGAATTTATCCACCAATCAGCAAGGACAACCCAGGTTGTTCACCAAAAATGGGCCGGCATCTAAACTTACATTCTTGTATTTCAAATAAAGATACCAAGAGAATGAAGAAAATTTGATAATAGGAGTAAATTAGAAAGTTGCTTAAAATTTCATGCTCAATCTGAATCACAAAATAATTTTTTTGGGTACTGTGTCCCTTTAATTTAATTGTTAGTTTAATGTAATTTTAGTATAATAGTTAGGGTAGGTTAATTAATATTTTAATATAGTTTAATGTAATTTTAGTATAATAGTTTGGGTAGGTTAATTAATATTTTAATATAGTTTAATGTAATTTTAGTATAATAGGGTAGGTTAATTAATAGTTTAATATAGTTTAATGTAATTGTAGTATAATAGTTAGGGTAGGTTAATTAATAGTTTAATATAGTTTAATTTAATTCTAATGGTAAGTTTTAATTTATTATAAGATAGGGATGAGGTAATATTTAATGTAAAGTTAGTGGGTTGTTAGGTTTAGGGGTTAATAGGTTAATTTAGTTTATGGTGATGTGGGGGGCTGGTGGTTTAGGGGTTAATAGGTTTAGTAAGTGGTAGTGATGAAGGAGGCCAGGGGTTTAGGCGTTAATACATTTATTTAGTTGCGGAATGGTCCGGGAGTGGGCGGATAGGGGTTAATAACTATATTAGAGTTGTGGTGGGCTCCGGGAGCAGTGGGATAGGGGTTAAACATTTTAGTATAGTGGCTTTGTTTAGTGACAGGGTATAAATAAAGTTGGGAAAAAGCCGAATAGCCGCGAGATCGATGACTGTTAGATAACAACAGTCCGCTGCTCATCGCCCCGTACTTGGTGCACAGCTTTTTTTATAAATAAGGAGAGTGTATTCAGGTCCGCGGGCCGCGATGTTAGGCGAGCGTATTGGTGCCAGTGAATACAGCATAGTTGACGGCTTGATAATTTGGCCTCTTAAGCTAAAATTAACCCTACAAGCTACCTACTTAACCCCTTAACTGCTGGGCATAATACAAGTGTGCTGCGCAGCGGCATTTACAGTGGGGCAAAAAAGTATTTAGTCAGCCACCAATTGTGCAAGTTCTCCCAATTAAGAAGATTAGAGAGGCCTGTATTTTTCATCATAGGTATACCTCAACTACTACAACACATTGTCTGATTTGGAAAGAATTTATTTGCAAATTATGGTGGAAAATAAGTATTTGGTCAATATCAAAAGTTAATCTCAATACTTTGTTATATATCCTTTGTTGGCAATGACAGAGGTCAAAAGTTTTCTGTAAGTCTTCACAAGGTTGTCACACACTGTTGCTGGTATGTTAGCCCATTCCTGCATGCAGATCTCCTCTAGAGCAGTGATGTTTTGGGGCTGTCGCTGGGCAACACAGACTTTCAACTCCCACCAAAGGTTTTCTATGGTGTTGAGATCTGGAGACAGGCTAGGCCACTCCAGGACCTTGAAATGCTTTTTACGAAGCCACTCCTTCATTGCCCGGGCGGTGTGTTTGGGATCATTGTCATGCTGAAAGACCCAGCCACGTTTCATCTTCAATGCCCTTGCTGATGGAAGGAGGTTTGCACTCAAAATCTCACGATACATGGCCCCATTCATTCTTTCATGTACACGGATCAGTCATCCTTTTCCCTTTGCAGAGAAACAGCCCCAAAGCATGATGTTGCCACCCCCATGCTTCACAGTAGGTATGGTGTTCTTTGGTTGCAACTCAGCATTCTCTCTCCTCCAAACACGACGAGTTGTGTTTCTACCAAACAGTTCTACTTTGGTTTCATCTGACCATATGACATTTTCCCAATCCGCTTCTGGATCATCCAAATGCTCTCTAGCATACTTCAGACGGGCCCAGACATGTACTGGCTTAAGCAGGGGGACACGTCTGGCACTGCAGGATCTGAGTCCCTGGCGGCGTAGTGTGTTACTGATGGTAGCCTTTGTTATGTTGGTCCCAGCTCTCTGCAGGTCATTCACTAGGTCTCCCCGTGTGGTTCTGGGATGTTTGCTCACCGTTCTTGTGATCATTTTGACCCCACGGGGTGAGATCTTGCGTGGAGCCCCATATCGAGGGAGATTATTAGTGGTCTTGTATGTCTTCCATTTTCTAATTATTGCTCCCGCAGTTGATTTATTCACACCAAGCTGCTTGCCTATTGCAGATTCAGTCTTCCCAGCCTGGTGCAGGTCTACAGTTTTGTTTCTGGTGTCCTTCGACAGCTCTTTGGTCTTCACCATAGTGGAGTTTGGAGTGTGACTGAGGTTGTGGACAGGTGTCTTTTATACTGATAACAAGTTCAAACAGGTGCCATTAATACAGGTAATGAGTGGAGGACAGAGGAGCCTCTTAAAGAATAAGATACAGGTCTGTGAGAGCCAGAAATCTTGCTTGTTTGTAGGTGACCAAATACTTATTTTCCACCATAATATGCAAATAAATTCTTTCAAAATCAGACAATGTGATTGTCTGGATTTGTTTCCACATTTTGTCTCTCATAGTTGAGGTATACCTATGATGAAAATTACAGGCCTCTCTCATCTTCTTAAGTGGGAGAACTTGCACAATTGGTGGCTGACTAAATACTTTTTTGCCCCACTGTAGCAGGCTTCTAATTACCAAAAGGCAAAGCCAAAGCGATATATGTGTGCTATTTCTGAACAAATGGGATCCCAGAGAAGCATTTACAACAATTTGTGCCATAATTGCACAAACTGTTTGTAAATAATTTCAGCAAGAAACCAAAAGTTAGTGAAAAAGTTAACGATTTTTTTTTATTTGATCGCATTTGGCGGTGAAATGGTGGCATGAAATATACCAAAATGGGCCTAGATCAATACTTTGGGTTGTTTACTACACTAAAGCTAAAATGAACCCTATAAGCTACCTAATTAACCCCTTAACTGCTGGGCATAATGCAAATGTGGTGTGCAGCGCCATTTAGCGGCCTTCTAATTACCAAAAAGTAATGCCAAAGCCATATATGTCTGCTATTTCTAAAGAAAGGGGATCCCAGAGAAACATTTACAACCATTTGTGCCATAATTGCACAATTTGTTTGTAAATAATTTCAGTGAGAAACCTAAAGTTTGTGAAAAAGTGAACGATTTTTTTTATTTGGCAGTGAAATGGGGGCACACAATATACCAAAATGGGCCTAGATCAATACTTTGGGTTGTCTACTAAAAAAAAAACATATACATGCAAAGGTTTATTCAGGGATGCCTGGCAGATATCAGTGTTCCAATGTAAATATGGCTAATTTGAAAAAAAAAAAAATGGTTTGGAAATAGGAAAGTGCTACTTGTACTTATTGCCCTATAACTTGCAAAAAAAGCAAAGAACATGTAAACATTGAGTATTTCTAAACCCAGGACAGAATTTAGAAACTATTTAGCATGTGTGTTTTTTGGTGGTTGTAGATGTGTAACAGATTCTGGTGGTCAAAGTTAGAAAAAGTGTGTTTTTTTTCCATTTTTCCGTCATATTTTATAATGTTTCTATATTAAATTCTACGATATGATGAAAATAATGTTATCTTTAGAAAGTACATTTAATGGAGAGAAAAACGGTATATAATATGTGTGGGTACAGTAAATGAGTAAGAGGAAAATCAGAGCTAAACACAAACTCCGCAGAAATATAAAAAACAGCCCTAGTCCCAAATGGTCAGAAAATTGAAAAGTGCTGTGGTCACTAAGGGGTTAAGTGAGCCAAATTGCAAAATAAATTATATTTGGAGATAAAATAGATGATAACACAAAATTATTTTGCAAAGTCTTTCTAAGTGAGTGTGAAGGGTGAAAGAGATCATAGTCATGTGCTGTGACAGTTTAGGAACTCTCAGAATGAAATTTCCTCACTAATCTTGACAACTGTTTATAGACTTAAAAGCTTTGCTGTTGCGTGCCTGACCAACTTTTGAAACTGGTTTTTCTTGTTCAAAAGATTATCAGATACGTGTCCATGGGTAATTTTATCATCTGAGCACATGCTGTTCCACAGCTTTAGCAGTTTTCCCTCTTTTGGGATTTTGAGACCTTTAGTCCTTTCTTGTGTAAATAGTAGGAAGAGTATACTTTCTCAATCATCTATATATATATATTTGTTCCCTAATATTAATAATTATTATTATTATTATTAAAACCTGCATTTTCCTGTTACTTTCAATTTCAATTTAACCAACTTGAACTTTTCATGCCACATTTAACATTTAATACTGCTCTTTTGTGCACACAATAAAATTCCTTTTTAAACTGTAAAAAAATAAATAAAATAATATCATATCATACCAAACATGCTAAACTAAAGTAACCCTTTGTTTACATTTGTGATTCAACCTTTGATTCCATTTCTATGTGTGATAAACATGTAGAATTGGTATCACCTACATTTCGCTTGCTCATCCAACAGAAGTAGTAAATTGCAAGACAATTTGTTTTTATTAGGACTTCATACTTGCTGAAAGCTCTCATCAAAATGACAAATGAGTCATGCATTTATCTAAAGGGTGGTAGTGAACAGGATATATTAATGAATCATTTTCTTGAAAATTCCTAAAGCAAAGAAAGTCTCAGATATCAGCAGCAGTGGCTTGCAATAGTAAAGTCTTCAAGTTGAGTGCAATTAATAATGTGTGTTGCCTTATTATGTGATCAGCCTTGTGCAAACAATAGTGCTAGTTTAGAGCATAATTGTTCTTAAGGGTTTTAATGCCTTACTGATATGTGAAACTTGTGCAGGGATTGAGTGTGCAACAATGTTGGGGTGGAGATTGCTTACCTTATAAAATGCATGGATAACTTGATCACTCCCTCTTTTGTTCCTGTCTGACCAAGATAAGTTTTTTGATGCAGCGTCCTAGGCGTCAATCTGTCCCTCCAAAGCAGCTGAAAGAGGACCCTCCAGTAGCACAGTGAGTATCTACAAAGGGGAGAGAGGTTATATCTGGCAATGAGGAGGAGGATTTCCCTCCCTCCCTCCCAGCAGAATGTTTTTTCTCCATCAGGCCTGTCCTCTACTCCCATTTTTCCCTTAACTCAGGATGGGGACCTCTTTGATTCGGGGGTGCTGGATAGCTTAGGGTATGAGGAATGTGAGGAGGCAACACTGGATGGCTCTGGTGGCCTTCCGGTGGTCAGGGATAGTATAGAGGTGGGTAGCAGGGTCGAGCAGGCCAAAGGGCCTGCGAGCAGTGCGGCGGTAAACCTGGAGGGTGGGGGCTCAATTTGGTGGGCATTGGCTATCCGACCTTAGTGTCAGTGAATTTTCGCCAGGTGACCTAGTGGCCCGCCCCCTCCTAATCCCCCCTCCTAATCCCCCCTCCATTGAGTTTGGTGGTGGCGTAACATCCCCCCCTTGAGATAAGTTTTGATTCAGTTGGGCCTGGTTGGTTTAGTAGTTCCCTCCCTCTCTACTTACTTACCTAACTTACCTCTGTTGGATGCGGCAATGCCGGCAGTTTATGGCCTTGGTCCTCGGTGGCAGGTCCGGGCGTCGCAGCAGTGGGGAACATGGTGCAGTCCGAAAGGCGGGTTCTTGGTGAGGCAGGTGTCGGCTCATCCCTGGCAAGCTTTCTTTTTCTGGTCTGGAGCCTTCGGTGGTGGCGGCAGGTCATGTGGGCAGGGACCTCCAGTCGGCGGGTCGCAGTCATGATGTCACTTCTGGTGGTCGCGGTCACAGTCAAAGCAGAGTGGGAGCACAGTAGTTGGGTCCGGATGGCTCAGATGAGTCGGGAGTCTGGGACTCCAGGGCAGGGGCCCAAACAAGTGGGCGGGTTGCGGTAGAAAGAGGGCCTTATCCAAAGGTATGGTGCTAGTGCAGCGGAGAGCCCTGGGGAGGACACCAGTCTACTATGGGGGACATTTTTCATCTGGCATCTTTGTTGGCTCAGGGTTCTGGGGTCAGGTGGTTCAGGCCACAGCCGGTAGTGCGGTTGGGGCAGTTTGTAGATCAAATACAGGTTTCAGTCAGGAAGCGGTTACATATGGTCAAGGTGGCATGTTTGTGTCGCAAGTGAACAGGGATCATTCTGAGAGTGTGTCTGGAGGTTTGTGTGGTCAATTTCAGGCTCCTGGAGTGGGAGTAGACAGGAAGCAGTTGGCGGTTGGGCCTATGCTTGGGGTGGGCTTTGGCATTCTTTATGGGGTTCCTAGAACTCCCAGCTCTGGTTTGTCTTTTCAGGAAGGGATCAGGATGGACAGTGGTGCAGGGGCATGTTCCAGGGGCTGTGGATTCGGCCACGTCAGGAGAGCAAGCAGAAGGGCGGCAAGATGGACCAGCACTTCTGCCGTCGGTTCCAGCAGCAGGTGAGCCATTAGCAGTATCTGGGAGGGGGGTTGTAAAAGAGGGTTAATCTAGTGACTCTGGCTCAGTGAGAGTGAAGACTCTTTAGGGCCTTTGTCTAAACCTCAGAAACGGGTGCTTAAATATTTACGTAGGCTAGTAGCAGGGCAAGAGAGACAGGAGTCGGGGCTATGGTCAGGAGGAAGCGGAGGCCTTTATATTGGGGCAACTAGGTTGATTCCAGCGATTTCAAGCCAGGGGGTGAGCAAGAGTCTGCCAGGTTTAGTCCAAGGTCAGAGAGGAAGGTGGCTATGCATGGAGATACATATCCTTGCAGCGTCCACTTGTTGCATTCCCACCTGAAGAGTAAGGTAGATAGGAAGATAAGAGATGGAAAATATGTAAATATTTTTGAATTATCAATGGAGGATCATAGGGCAAAGGAGCAGAGCGAAGACGGCACTGGTCCCAAGAAGGTCAAATGACCTGAAACTATGGATGAGTGGCGGGGTTGTTTCCGGATCCTCGCATCCTGTCTTATAGAGGCCAAGCCAGAAAAGATGTTGGAGGTATTAAAGTATATGGAAACAATTGAGTTTATGGAGAACATATGACGCAGGCTTTAGGCAGAAGATGGCGGGCAATCTGTTGTCATTTGGTATGACTGACGTGCACCTGTGGCAATGCTTGGGGGCTGAAAGGTCCCCATCTCCCCCTCCAGGAGGAAAAATGGGTTTGAGCAAACAGCCAGGAGGGGTGAAGTGGAAAGGCAGGGAATGTTGGAAGTATAATTATGGCAAGTGTGACAAAAGGACTAATTGCTCCTTTCATCACTCCTTTTTGTACTGTGGGGCCTCACACCCTGGAGCAGAATTCTTGCGGAGAAAGGAAAGTATGGGAAAAAGCGCAGGTAGAGGAACAGCTGGTCCAAAGGGCTCCAATGCCACTGAGGCTGGGCACTCTTGAGCCTTGGCTCAGAGCATACCTAAACAGGGAGGCGGCAGGGTTATTACTGTCGGGTTTGCGTGAAGGCTTTCACGTAACTGTATCGGGAGAGGTAGTAGGAGCTCAACAGAGGCGGAATCTGAAATATGCTTATGAGCACCCTCGGGTAGTCATGGAAAAGTTGGAGAAGGAGTTAAAATTGGGGTGTATGGCGGGTCCTTTTCAGGAGGCTCCTCTGGAGGGACTAGTGGTTTCCCTCTGGGTGGAAGCAGGGAAGTTCCGGTTGATTCCGCATTTGTCATACCCTAAGGGTAAATTGGTGACTAACGTGATTGATATAAAAGTTAGTTCTGTTCACTGCCAGTCTTTTGATCAGGCAATAGCTTTGGTACAACAAGTAGGGGTGGGAGCTAATGGCTAAATTGGACATTGAGTCAGCCTTTTGTTTGTTACCAATTCATCCAGCATCATTTTGGTTGATGGGGTGTTGGTTTGAGGGTTCGTACTTCGTGGATTGTTGTCTTCCAATGGGCTGTTCAGTTTCCTGTGCCTTCTTTGAGACGTTTAGTACATTTCTGCACTGGGCGGTTTCATTGGCGGCTGGGGAGGGCCTGATTGTGCATTACTTAGATTACTTTTTACTAGTAGGTCGGGCAGGGTCTAACGAATGTGCAAGGCATGTCAGTAATGAGGAAAATACTTTCCCATTTTGGAGTGCCTTTAGCAGAAGAAAAGACACAAGGCCTGTGCACCTGTCTAACCCTCCAAGGTATTAAAATCGACACACAGGAAAAGTTTTATTGTTTACTGGAAGAGAAGGTGTCTCACATGCTTGACGCGGTTTTGGGGCTATGTCAGCGGAATGGCTTCCGTTTAGAGAGCTGCAGTTACTATGGGGTCTTTTAAATTTTGCCTGCAGGGTAATTCCAATGGGAAAGGTGTTCAATTTGAGGCTGTAAGGTCCATTGAAAGGGAACGGCAGGAAGCGCAAGAAGTGTAGGGTCTCTGATGAGATGAGGGAGGATCTGAAAGTTTGTATGTTGTTCTTAACAGAATTTAATGGGACACTGATGTGGAGACAGGGTAGGAGGTCTAGTCAGTCCTTGCATCTGTTGATGGATGCGGCAGGCACGCGTGGCTATGGAGTGTATTTCAATGGCGCATGGAGTGCCGAGTCTTGGCTGTAAGGGGTTTGACGAGGAACTTGACTTTGCTAGAATTGTTCTCTATAGTAGTTGCTATCGAACTATGGGGTAAGCAGCTATCAAACAAAACTGTTATTTTCTGATGCGATAACACAAGTGTAGTTTTTGCTATCAACAAGCTTTCTGCATCTTCCCCAATTGTGGTGAGGTATCTACGCTGGTTTGTGCTGAGGTGTTTGCGGCACAATATTGACTTCTCTGCCCGCATCATGTACCGGGGGTTAATAAAGTGGTTGCGGATAAACTTTCTCGTTTTCAAAGGGACCTTTTCAGGAGATTGGCTCCTGGAGCGGATAAAATTGGTGCTTCTTGTCCTTCATTTCTTTGGCAGGTGGCCGAGGGTGGGATGTGCTGAATTCATTGGTGAGAGCGTCGTTGGCTCTGGCTAATTTGCGGGCTTACATCAGACACTGGGCAGAATGGGAAGCCTTCTAGATTGGTAAGGGTCCTCCCCTAACAGCTAGTTCCCTAGCATTGTTATTGGAATGGATGGTGCAGTTGAAGGAGAATGGATGTAAAAAGGGGGCAGTTCAGGGGCGATTAGCAGCAGTCGCATTCTACTGTAAATTACAGAGTTTTCCGGATTATACGTGTACATTTTTAGTTCAACAAGTGACTAATGTTTGGGGCAGAATTGAGGTGCGTTCGGTGGACAGATGGGAGTCAATTACAATTCAAAAGGTTAGGGGTCCTGTTGGCAGTGCTGCCAAGTGTTTGCACGGATGTCTATGAGGTTTGTTTGTTCTGAGCAGCATATGCATTGGCATTGTTTGGGGCTCTTAGAGTAGGTGAGCTGGTGGCAAAGTCTAGGGTATCCGTGGGGTCTGGAGTGCAGGTTCAGCATGTCATTGATTTGAATGCATTGTTGTTGTACATCCCCAGATCTAAGACAGATCAGGAGTAAAAAGGAGTGTGGTTGTCAATGCAGGAGCAATCAAGCCAGGAGTGTTGTCCAGTGAAACTGGTCTCAGTTTACTTAATAGGTGACAAGGAGCTTCGGGGCAATTTTTTTTTTCATGATGACGGTTCTAATTGTCAAAATTCCAGTTCAGCAAAGTATTAAATTGGTCCACACAGAAGGCTGGGAATAACCCTAATGTTATTGCCCCTCACTCTTTTTGTATTGGAGCAGCCCCTAGCACAGCAGCTGCTGGCTTGTCTGAGTAAGGGATACAGCGATTAGGTAGATGGAGTTCTAGGAGATACCTGCTATATATCAGGCCATTGGGTAGCCAAACTAATTAGTAATTTGCTTTATGTTAGATAACTTTAATAAGTTGAAGTGCAGTTGTTATTCAGTTTTTCTCTGTTTTAGGTGTAAGGAACCCTCCGGTTAGAGCATAAGTAGTTGGTCACTCATATGTCCACTGGGCAGCCATACACACCTTGAAGCGTCCGAGCAGCCAGCAATTGGAAATTCGACCTGATGCAGTTTCCATAAGGTGGCTGGGGCGAAGGGGAATGCTCTGGAGAGAACTACTGGGGTGCCTTGAAGAAGCATTTCACTGTTGAGGCAGGCCTTCACTGATTGCATTACATTTGGGGGGCAATGATGTTGGGGATGTCCCTGTACTTGAGCTAGCATCCATTATCAAGACTGATGTGCGTTGGATGAAAGCGTGCTTTCCGGTTGTGAGAATTGCATGGTCCAATGTGATTGCCCAACTGCAGTGGAGGAATATGCGTGTGCATAGGTCAGCCTATAGGATCAGGAAGAAACTAAACATGGATGTTGGAAGGTCGATTGTGGAGGAAGGCGGGTTTGTAATCAGGCTCAAGAATATTATAGGTGATGGCAAACAACTTTATAGACCAGATAGCGTGCATCTGACAGAGGACGCGTTAAGACGTTATGTCCTATAGTGGTTATATATATATCTGGTGGCGGAAAGAGCTTCATATGGAGGATAAAGTAATGAACCTCTTGTGGCGGGGTCACGGTCTAATAATTTTTCTGGCTTCCGTAAGGGAGGGGCTAATGGGAGGGGCATGATGTTGCAAGTTGAAGCTTGTAAGCGCCTATCCCCACGGGCCTGCTGACCTAGAAATCCCTATCGGATGATGCCAACTCACTTGAAGGGCAATGCTCGGCAGGAGCATTGCAGCACTTGAATGATTGCTGTTTGATGTCTAAAACGCTTGTCGTAGCTATTAGGTTAGTTATATGTTAGGACCTTAGATGCCATCTAGTGTTAAGCTTTAAGAAAGTTTAGAAATGTTGGTGCCTGGTTATCAATAAATGCGACCTTGTTCCATGATCTTATATTTCCAAAAGTTGTCTGTGTTTATTGGGGTAAGGTGTGAACAGAGGTAATGGCGATTTAAGCCTTATGCTAGTGTAGAGCATAATTATAAAGGAATACTGAACCCAAAATTTTTCTTACGTGATTCAGATAGAGCATGCAATTTATTTTTTATTTTTTTTTATTTATTTTTTTTGTAATTTAAACTTTTATTAGGCTTCACATTTTCCAGGTATTAAAACATTTTAAATATGACATTGTAATAAACCAGAGAATAACTTATAATATAGGCCTAGGGTACAAGTATAATGCAGATGCACAATAATGTTGACAGAACAACAAAAATATAATATGATGTCCATCTGTATCTGTTCTATGATCTTGAATTTGGCACCGGCCTGTGACCACAAACAATTCTTGTGTGGGATTGGCAATCCCCTATGCATCTTCTCATTTCATGGTCAGTAATGTCTTTATAGACCCTTTTTGACATGTTTCTGATTGCACATGGCTTGTCTGCAGCACACACAGAAAGTTCATGGTAGTGAGACAGTGAGTGCAGTCAAATGCCACAGCGCCCTCTGTGCAGAGCATGCAATTTTAAGCAACTTTCTAATTTACTCCTATTATCAATTTTTCTTCATCTTCTTGTTATCTTTATTTAAAAAAGAAAGTCCAGAATCATGGACAGCACTTGTTTATTGGTGGATGAATGTATCCACCAATCAGCAAGAACAACCCAGGTTGATTACCGAAAATGTGCAGGCATCTAAACTTACATTCTTGCTTTTCAAATAAAGATACCAAGAGAATGAAGAACATTTGTTAATAGGAGTAAATTAGAAAGTTGCTTAAAATTGCATGATCTATCTGAATCACATAAGAAAACATTTGGGTTCAGTGTCCCTTTAAGGGTTATGCTGCCTTACTGAAATGTAAAACTTGTGCAGGGAGTGAGTGTGCAACATTGTTGCCAATGTTGGGGTGGAGATTGCTTACCTTATAAAATGCATGGATAACTTGATCACTCCCTCTTTTGTTCCTGTCTGACCAAGAGAAGTTTTCCCACCCAGTCCCCCCCCCCCCCCCTTGTCGTTGTTAATATTTACATTTTATTTACAGGTGATAGGGGCGGCACTGAGGATGTGGCAACCATTAGGGTGGCTTTAGTACTTTGGTGGTAGGATGCCAAATCATGCTCACTGTTTGTAAGACTAAAGCTTCCCCTTGGCGATTTTTGTTGCTGCGTCTCACATCAAAAGGGCCCTTAAGGTTTGAAGCTGGGTGAAGTGAAGTGTATTAAAAAAGAGAAAAAATGGAGCACCGAGTCCAGCAGGGGGAATAAAAGATAAATACTTTATTGAATGAACATTTGTACAGGGTCCAGTGACCCCCGGGGTAAAAACTGAGTTAGTAGGTAAAAGAGAGTGAAAATCTGGCTAACATGTTTCGGCTCCCACACCGTAATCCTAGCCACATGAAGTGAAGTGTATTGCCAACTGGCATGGCGGGGTCACGGCCTAATAATTTTTCTGGCTTCCATAAGGCTGTGGTCAAGCTAATGGGAGGGGCATGATGTTGCAAGTTGAAGCTTGTAGCGCCTCTCCCCGCCGGCCTGCGTGCTGACCTAGAAATCCCTATCAGATGATGCCAACTCAATTGAAGGGCAATGCTCGGCAGGAGCATTGCAGTCGCTTGAATGCTGGCCTTTTGACCTCTAAAATGCTTGTTGTAGCTATTAGGTTAGTTACATTTTAGAACCTTAGATGCCGCCACCTAGTGTTAAGCTTTAAGAAAGTTTAGAAATGTTGGTGCCTGGTTATCAATAAACGCAACCTTGTTCCATGGTCTTATACTTACAAAAGTAGTCTGTGTGTTTATTGGGGTAAGGTGTGAAGAGAGGTAATGACGATTTAACCCTTATTTTCAATTGGGTATTATAAGTTGTTGGTATCTCTATAATTTTAATTGGAAGCTGTAGTAGTGCACTTATTGCTTTCATACAAGTTGTTGGTTAATTGTTGCTCTTGAACACAATCAAAATATCACTTTCACTTTAATTTTAAAGCTTTTTTAAAACTTTGTATTAAAAAACATTAAAGTGAAGGTCAATTTAGATGAATCGTGCCCGTTTTTTAATAATCTTATTAAAAACAAGGACACTTTAATTCATCAAAATTTACATTTCACTTGTTTTCTTCAAATACTTACCTTTTAATCTTCACAGGCGCTCCAGCGATTGCCCCAGCCGTCGGAAGCCTCTTCATACTTCAGAAATGACGAATCCAGCTTCCTCCAATCACAGCTTCCCCCCCTGGGGGAATCTTGGTCTGAGGTAACACTGTGATTGGAGGAAGCCGGATTTGTCATTTTGGACCCGCGGAGAGGGCTTGCGACAGGCGGAGGAAGCGCTGCAGCGGCTGTCAGGATTAAAAGGTAAGTATTTGAAGAAAACAAGTGAAATGTAAATTTTGATTAATTAAAGTGCCCTTGTTTTTAATAGGATTATTAAAAACCAGGCACTGATTCATCTAAATTGACATTCACTTTAAGAAATAACATTTTCTGTTGTGCATTCAAATACATGTTAACATTGTATAGAAATGAATGGAGATGAATCAAGGCTTATTAATGTGAAACAAGGGTTAAAACTAATACATTTTGGGGAAAATGTTACGAGTGACAAGGTAGATGAGAATGGGTTGGAAGGGATCAAGGATGTGTGTGTGTGTGTTATTTATTACATGTAAAATTTACATATATTTGAATGAAAAATTCCACTAATTAAGCAGAATTATTGAAACTCATTCAGCTTTGTGCTTTATATCTGATATGGATAGAAGTCTATTATCTGAGTGAAGTTACACACCTGCGCTATCTGACATGAATACCATAGCGCATACTAAAATACCATGTGCACAATATATATTAACCATTGATTTGTAATCCACGTAAAAAATGCAAGTTGAAACAATGTTAAAATAGAAACATAGCTTTTGGCGGCAGATAGGAACTATAGGTTCAACAAGTCTGCCCAATCTTAAAGTCCTCCACAGTGTTTGTCTTTACCACCTCTTGTAGAAGTTTATTCCATGAATCAATCACCTTTCTGTAAAAGAGTGCTTCCTCAAATTACTCATGAATTTACAAACCTTCAGCTTGAGATCATGACCCCTTGTTCTTGTATTTTTCTTTTTATGTAAATACAGCTTCAGCTTTACGAAGCCCTTTAATATACTTGAAAGTTGCTATCATATCACCTCTTTCCCTTCTAAGCTATACATATTTAGGACAAGGAGCACTTCCCTTGGTACATTTTATTTTTTAGACATCCCTAAGATTCCATTTTTATATCCTTCTGGAGATATGGAGAACTGCACACAATATGCAAGATGAGGCTTAAAGGGACAGTCTAGTCCAAAATAAACTTTCGTGAATCAGATAGGGCATGTCATTTTAAACAATTTTCCAATTTACTTTTATCACCAATTTTGCTTTGTTCTCTTGGTATTCTTAGTTGAAAGCTTAACCTAGGAGGTTCATATGCTAATTTCTTAGACCTTGAAGGCCACCTCCTTTCAGAATGCATTTTAACACTTTTTCACCACTAGAGGGTGTTAGTTCATGTGTTTCATATAGATAACACTGTGCTCATGCACGTGAGGTTATCTGGGAGCCAGTACTGATTGGCTAAACTGCAAGTCTGTCAAAATAACTGAAATAAAGGGGCAGTTTGCAGAGGCTTAGATACAAGATAATCACAGAGGTAAAAAGTATATAAATATAACTGTGATGGTTATGCGAAACTGGGGAATTGGTAATAAAGGGATTATCTATCTTTTAAAACAATAAAAATTCTGATGTAGACTGTCCCTTTAACTAATGATCTGTAAAGTGACACAAGAACCTCACTATTTCTGCTACAATTACCTCTCCCAATACAACCAAGCATTCAACTGGCCCTACTTGCTGCAAACCTACATTGTTTACAAAATTTTAAAAGATCTTAAAAATAAATCCCAAGTCGTGTTCCTCATTTGTAAATGTAAAGTGTCATTGAGCCCTTAACTGACTTTTGAATTTTTCTTTAGATCCCAGTTATTTCTCCAATCCTCCAATTTTTGTATATCACTTTTTTTCCACCCCCTCTGAACATCTACTCTATCACAAATGTTTGTATCATCTAAAAAAAACAGACATACTTTCCCCTGTAACACTTTGCTGATATCTCTGATAAATTTGTTAAACAAAACAGGCACCAGAACTGACCCCTGAGGAGCACAACTAGTATATGCCCCTTCTGCTGAACGTACTCCATTTACTAATTCACTCTGTTTTCTATCCTTAGGCCAGCATTCTGCCCAGTTCACAATTGTTGAGTCTAGACTAA